>NC_064622.1:129836091-130136091 GCF_023898315.1 Schistocerca nitens
AGCTTCCTAATGGGCTATTCCTTATCGCAGTATCTGTAGCTTCAGAGAATGTCGAGCGTATCTTTTCGTTCCTTAGTACTTTCATATCCCACGGATTCGTTCTGAGTAGTCTCTTGAACTTCAGTCTACTCTTCGTCACTACTAAATTGTGATCTGAGTCTATATCTGCTCCTGTAAATGCCTTACAGCCCAATCCAGTAGCTGATTTCGGAATCTCTGCCTGCCCATGATGTTATATACCTGGTATCTTCCCATATCTTCTGGCCTTTTCCACGTGTACCTCCTCCTCTTGCGATTCTTGAACAGATTATTCACTATTACTGGCTGACATTTATTGCAGAATTCATTTAGTCTTTCTCCTCTCTCGTTCCTATCGCGCAGCCCGTATTTTCCTCTAACCCTTCTTTCTACTTCTTCCCCTACAACCGCATTCCAATCTCCCACGCATATTAGATTTCCATTTCCCTTTACATACCATTTTCCACTGATGTTGATATTATCCTACACTCATCTGACCAGAATTCTTTGCCTGCTTTCCATTTCGATTTATTGATCTCCACTACATCTAGATTAAACTTTATCGTTTCCCTTTCCAGATTTTCTAACTTCCCTGCCACATTCAAACTTCTGAAATTACACGCCCCGACTCATAGATCGTTACGCTTTCGTTGATTATTGAATCTTTTTCTCATGGTCACCTCCCCCTTGACAGACTCTCCCCAGAGATCCGAATGGGGGACTAGTCCAGAATCTATCGCCATGACACTTTGTCAGTTACAGGCCACATTATGTATATAATGGTGTGGTTTCCATTGCCTTCTGCATCCTCGGCTGTAGGTATTTCATTTTCTTGCGATATTAAGACGGAAGTCTTCGGCGGCATTCCTGGTGATTTTTATTCAGAATCTAAGTGGTGGCGGAGTTCGAACCCAGTACCAAGGACGTTTTGATTATAATCAAAGACGCTAACCCTAGACCTAGTGGAAGCAAATACTTTCCACAGGGCTGCTTCTATGTGTATAAGAAAGCCAAACCCTCTGTATCTTCATGTATGTACAATGTTTTGGCTGGGAAGTACCACCACTTCAATATATCTGCAACCAACAGGTTTCGACTTGCGGACAACATAAAAATGCATTAGCTGCCCTATGCTTACCTCTGGATAACAGTCATACCGATTTTTAAAGACACCCGCCTGCCTGCAGCACCTCCACAATTGAGACTAGACCAGCGTATGAGCTATCAGAAGCAGCCAACATACACATCTTTAAAATGATCTATTTTTTAATTAAACATCGTTCTAAATACTGAGAATATTTCGAGTAATGAGTCGTTATTAACATTCTACATACTAACGAAATTCACCTGAAGAGTACAACGACTTTTTTTTATTTTACATGATTGTTGCTCGTGGGAATCTGAAATGTAACACACTCCTAAGAGGTAAGATACGTTGTCATTACAGTGTGTGACTGAATTACTATAATACAATGACATCATGGCATATTCTGCAAAAATTATGGAAAATATTAGCACATTCATGTCTCTTGGCGATCTGTGGGGCAGAGAGTTATCTTAGTTAAAAATGGTGGCCAATATTCCTAGAATTAACGGTACAAAATTGCCACAATCAAGTCTTCTATCTTAATTAAGTCAATCAGCAGTAAAATATTGAGATGTTCGGTATATTCTACGAAATGGCCATTAATATTAATGTTATTTTAGAGGTAATGTATTTTGACATTACAATGTGGGGCTGAATTACTGTAATTCAATGATATCGCAGTATATTTTTGAAAAAGGCGGGAAATATTAGACTTCTAGGCTAATTGTGTGATCTACTTAAAAATGGTAATCAGTATATTATAATCAATGGTCCAAAATGACGACCTTCAAGGTTTTTACCTTAATTAAACGGTTAGCAGCAAAATATTGGGCATTTACTGTAAGCGCTCAAACTACCATTGCTATTTACAGTTTCACCCGAAGTATGAGACTGAAAAACTACTACAGTGCGATGTTTAAACAAATTACGTTGATATCCCACGTCTAAAGAACCAGCACACCACGGTGTTTTAACATGTACACTGATATCTCACATTAAACATACAGCACATTGTGACAAATATGTACCAAGTGTGCATTATCCCTGCATTAGTGTGTGATGTAACTAAGGATGGCTTAGAGGTATCTCACATAAGAGGATTATAATATATTTGTAAATAATGACAGGAAAATTCAAGTATGTACACCCACAACACATAGTCAGATTCACACTGTAAGTAATTTCCCCACAGGCACCGACAGAGATTAAGACTGAAAAGCGGTTTATTACGAGAGGACTAACTAAAAACTGTAAGTAGTTGTCACACATATAACTGTCCACACACATTGTACCTGGTATCTTGAATGGCTAAGAAGACACTGTCACTTTCAGAAACACAGGTCCACGTCCCTTCCTGCCACAAGAATCACTGGGCATATTGAATTCCCTCGTTACAGACAATTCTAAATTATTTGGATAAAAGTACTTTCCAATTAGTAGCAAAAGAAAACCTGATGCATACATATATTGGTAAGTTTATAAATCCAGTTGTGCAGTACTATTTACAGATCATCTTGAGTGTGCTTACTTTGTCATAAAAGCTCATAATCTACAGCCTTCCTGTGTAACCAGAAAAATTATTTTTTTTCCCCAAGACACTCAAACAGTACACAGGAAGAACTACTTTTCTAAATGCATCTATAAATTAATGCAATGGTACAAAGGACTCGGGTATATGGTGTAGACAGCGCCTAACCCACCGAAAAAACGTACGTAAAAATTGCAGTCATTTCTTGAGACGTATAATGCAGATGATAAATAAGTCTAGTTTACTTATTTTATAGTTGCTACCATTTTCAATGTTTTATTGCCAATACAGTAATGGAGCTGCAACACATACTGTTATGTGTGTGTATCTGGCAGCCAATTTGTGACAACAGATGAACAGTCTTGATACATAACCAAATCCATCTTCATGTCGTCATACTTCCCCTCTACTCCAATAAAATCATTTGGTTTAAAGTGTTGGGTATCTAGATTTACCTCAAACTCTCCTTTCCAGTTCTCGTGTGTCGTGTTTGTACTGCAAGTGCAGTAAGATGTCAGACATATGGGTGAAGGTGACATCACAAAGCAACCAATCAGGTAACAATTTAATTAGTAGTATCAATATATTTCATGAGTAATGACCTGAAATGATGTCATGATCATGTGGCCAACTTATGAGCATAAGTAACTCCAGCATTACAATCTTAAGCGAGTCCCTACATAAACTGTAATAACTTGCTAGCTGCAATACCATGTTTCCAAAACAGGTATTGTAAAATTATTCTGAACGCAATGAATTGCAGTTTTATGTTATGAACGGTCGTCTCGTAGCAGAATCAGGTTTTTTTTTTTCGTTCCATACATCCAGCTTCACCGAATCATTATTAGGTTAGTAAAGTGTATCGATTGTCTCCGACATGTTACCCCCTCATCTCAAAACACCTGTTAATGGATTATGCGGAAACATATACAAAATTCACATTTCAATACCACGACTGTCGTTCCACAAAACCTGTGGGGTAGGTCTACATTAGTTCTGCTGCACTGGTATATAGATTGGGCTGGTAAGAGGCTATTAATTGCGCCCTGTCATAGCGGAGCAGACAGCTGTGCTGCGCTATGGATCGGAAAGTGCTGGTTTCGATTCCATGTCAGCCAGACTTAGTTTTTGTATCTTATACTTCTGTCATCCCTGGTGACTACTTTTGCTAGCAGTTCATAAGTAATATTCAGTGTTGTTTCTCCAATCGTCATACAGCCTGAAGACAAAATTTTTGCATAGTTTCTGGATACTAGGTTTCACGAAGTTTTCCTACCAGTAACCACATCATGAAAGAAAAGTTGCAGATTGACCCACGACTGGCGCCAAGCACCACACTCTAACTCTACCCATGCTATTTGAGGTGTGTTACAGTTTAATTTCCAGTAACCTCTATGTCCCTCATGTGTGAAGGATCACATACACAAATGGGAGGAAGTAATATACAGCCCACAGCAAACTCCATCTGATTTTTTCAACAGTAAACGTCTCAGTTTTACAAAACGCCACCTACCACAGTAGCTGCCGCCAATAGAGGAAACTTATAGATGTGTAATGTATTAAAAGAGTATTGCTTATATCGTAGCTTGATCGGTATATACACTGCCAGAAAAGATTAGAATGTCCTTTAAGGATTACCATTTCGTTTAAGATTTATTTTTGCGACAGTGCGTCTGGAGTACACGTGCGAGGTGCCGGGGTGGAGAAGAGCTTGTACCTCTTCAATTCTGACGAATTTTGCATGAGAACGAGACATGTACTAGACCCCCTCCTTACCTACCACCTAATTAATTATGCACACAATAGTAATGAAAGGAAATGATGGTGGACGCTGCTAGTTAGTAAAATAAGGAGTGCACACTCACAATAATTTAATAAAAATCGTAATCTACTCAGAGAAAAAGGTAGAGAACTTTGTCGTAATAGACGACAGGAAATGGGAATCTGCATATACTGTATCTACGAAATGAAATGAGGATTAAATATTACAATGAGATTTATAATACATCAGAGCATAAAGGCACATGACTATCGACACAAACAGTAGGTTAAAGGATAGGGTTTACTGAACTATTATGAGAATAAGAGTTGTCTCGAGAACAAAGGGCTCCTACTTTCTGTGATGCAATAGACTGACGATGACTGGAGGTCCTAATGAATCAAATATTACTCTCCCGACTATATTGCAGTATCGCGATTAGTAGTGAGAGCTCAAATGGGATCACATGGAGAAACAAGCAAGGTGGACTTGTAGCAAAGCGAGCGCGCGTGCTGCTGAGGGATTCAGTATAAAAATGATAGGTCCTACAATGCCGAAGCCGTAAAATACTGTACCAGACCTGAAATCTGCAGCAAGTCGTCGGTAGGCAGCGTTCTGATGATGTAGGCGCCGACTTCTGTATCAACCCCTGGCCTCGAAGGCTGTCCGAGAATCCTAAGTTCTACCGAAAAAGTGCAACTAAGTTGGAAGACCGTCAGACTCCAATGAAGATCGGATCCCGAATGCCCTGAGCCCAAGCAACGCAAGGGCGAAGCCAACATTGCTCAACTCCCTACCATCCTCGAAAACCGCGAATCAGCATTCAGTGCTGATTCCAAAATTCCCCCACACTGTCTCATAACATCAATCGTACCAATAGTGACTGTTCCCTCCAATTCCGAGCAGGGCTTTATGACGTCAACTAGCCTCAGTTTAAGTTGACCAGTCATTCATCTGCTATTCAGCTGAGGACACTGAAGTTGCCGTTTGACCAGCTATGAAAACAACATGCCTAGACCACCGGCCATCCGGCGCCAGACAGTCCCACCCAGCAAGGCACAGTCCTCAAGTATTCTCAGAATCATGAGGGCAATGCAGTCAGTCGGTGCCAGCAGTCTTCGTTCCGGACACGCCGGAATTATAAACACATAAACTGCGACGACACTCAGACGTCTTGCAGGTCGTTTCACCCTCCATTCAATAGGCGAAACTCGACCGACGTCAGTCGTTCCGCCAGGCGCTTAAAACCCATTGATGTATGACCCTCTCAGTATTTGGAGAAGTGCAGCCCCAAACGCAGGCCACCCAGAGAAGTAACACAACATGCATAGTAATCAAGTGAAAAGTATTTTGAGCTCTCAGTACAAATACTCTCATTACAATAACCTTATTTGGCCTGTTACCACCGTGCAATGACATAAAACATTAATAAAATTGATGAAAATGAGAGGCGACATGCAAAAGAGGGCATGGAACCTCTCACACGAAATGATTACATTTATAGATCAGTAGCACAAGCGGTTCTGAGGTACCAGGTAGAGACCCATGCTGAAACATCCATATTGGTATGTGGTGTAACCTCCATTGGCAACAATGCAAGCTCTGACTCTGGCATTCAGTCGATCGTACAGATTGCGAATACTGTCCTGGGGCACGTTATTACACGCCTGCTCGACCTGCTCATTTAGTTTTGCAAGAGTTGTTGGTTGGCAAGTCAGATGAGTGATTTCTCATCCGGCTGGCCGTGCCGGCCGAGCGGTTATAGGCGCTTCAGTCCGGAACCACGTAGCTGCTACGGTCGCAGATTCAAATCCTGCCTCGTGCATGGATGTGCATGATGTCCTTAGGTTAGTTAGGTTTAAGTAGTTCTAAGTCTATGGGACTCATGACCTCAGGTGTTAAGTCCGATAGTGCTTAGAGCCATTTAACCATTTCTCGTCCCTCCATGCCCCAACTAGACTGCAGGCAAGTCCAGATATCGTGTTACACATCTTGCAGAGCGTGGTGAGCGTCACCCAAGCAGTGTGTGAGTGAGTGTTATCCTGTTGGAACAACATATTACCTTCCTGTTGCAAGAGAGGCAAAAACCGGTCTAACAACATTGTGCACTACCAATCACTGTCCTCCAGAAACACCAAAGGTGAACAGGAGTTGTAGGTTACCGTAATCCAGACCATAAAGACTGGGATGGAACCAGTGTGTCTTGAGCGAATTCACTCTACGAGATAGTGCTCCTCACACCTGCGTCGTAGGTGCAAACAACCATCTCTTGTATGCATGCAGAATCTGTTGAAGACCACAATGTGTCATTCTATCTTCCAAGTAGCACCAGTCGAGCATTGCACGTCGATGCTGTGGTGTGAGTGGAAGACGGGCTACAAGTGTTCGTGCCCATAGTCCCACTGCTAATACCGGTTTCCAACAATTCATATTGACATATGTGGGTTCACAAACCCTCCTATCTGTGCTGTGGTAGCTGTATGATGTGCCACAGCCGTCTTTATAATACGACGATCCTGGTGGGCGTGTGTGCTGCATGGACATCCGAATCTCGTCTTGTGAGAATGTCCACATGACCACTCGTACCAGCATCATTGCCCAACTGGCACAGCACGTCCAACTTGCATGTCAGTACTCCGAAAAGACCAATCTACCACTCGAAAGGCCACAATCTGACCCCTTTCAAACTCACTCAGTTGACTGTAGGAAGCACAAGTGCATCTCCAAGGCATGGTTGCCTGCTTGCTTCACCGTGTTTGCACCGTACTGAGCCTTCTAGCATAGAGCATTCCCTATTAAAGGATCGACGCAGGCGGCACTCTGGTAGCCACTAAGCTATCTGTTGGCTTGAGACTATTATTAGCGCATCTACCATCCTCCAGGTGGCATATGCCATCACTGCATCAAAGTTTACATTGTCTTTCCAGGTGTACTAATTTTTCTCCAGCAATGTCTATTGCAAACTTCCACAGTAAAGTGTTAAATATTGGAAAACTGACGATTGTGATCTCACACAGGACTAACTCGTGAAATGTTCCAATGGCAGTCACGTAATCCATGCTTTGCGAAAAGTAATTTGAGTTGTTTCACCATTCATCTATACCTCTTCTCATGCTTGGTATGCATTTAGGAGAGCAATGCGGTCAGAAGGCAAACCACTAGTAAATGCCTTATTTGTTAGTGACGATTGGCCAAACCGGTAGCAAAAATCTTCTCTGGAAAGATGATGCTCTTGACAACCGTATTTGTCAGTGCATAACTTCAAATAAATACTTTCGCAGTATCATCATTTTACTCAGTCTTGATCAAGTCGATAACCTAGCAAGGAACTGCACCCAGTAAGTTGGCTGTTCGTCTGTGATGGAGTCTGTGTTAAGATAGATAGTCTACAATACACTGGTCAGTCTACTATTTGGTACTACCTCTTGCCATTAACAAATGTACCATAGGAATAACTACATTTTTCTGTGGCTTTTGCATAGATTTTGAAAGGTTTGCTTACCACAAATGGCCAGTCCTTCAGCAGAATAGTGGAATAAGACACACATCATAGCTGTTCACATAGTTTACAAAATATGTCTTTTGAGGTGTCAGTTGAGCTGCTGAGTATACCGCTGAGATGCTTCAGATCATACCCCCAGTGACCTACAGGGATGAGAAGTACCCCAAAAGGTTATTGAAATTTAAAAGAAACAAGGTCATGCAATGGATAAAGTCCTATTAAGTGGAAATTACTAGGAATGGCCCAATTAGGCCTGAAAATATGTGTATTGGACCTCATGTTGTTGTTGTGGTCTTCAGTCCTGAGACTGGTTTGATGCAGCTCTCCATGCTACTCTATCCTGTGCAAGCTTCTTCATCTCCCAGTACCTACTGCTACCTACATCCTTCTGAATCTGCTTAGTGTATTGATCTCTTGGTCTCCCTCTACGATTTTTACCCTCCATGCTGCCCTCCAATGCTAAATTTGTGATCCCTTGATGCCTCAAAACATGTCCTACCAACCGATCCCTTCTTCTAGTCAAGTTGTGCCACAAACTTCTCTTCTCCCCAATCCTATTCAATACCTCCTCATTAGTTGCGTGATCTACCCACCTTATCTTCAGCATTCTTCTGTAGCACCACATTTCGAAAGTTCTATTCTCTTCTTGTCCAAACTAGTTATCGTCCATGTTTCACTTCCATACATGGCTACACTCCATACAAATACTTTCAGAGACGACTTCCTGACACTTAAATCTATACTCGATGTTAACAAATTTCTCTTCTTCAGAAACGATTTTCTTGCCATTGCCAGTCTACATTTTATATCCTCTCTACTTCGACCATCATCAGTTATTTTGCTCCCTAAATAGCAAAACTCCTTTACTACTTTAAGTGTCTCATTTCCTAATCTAATCCCCTCAGCATCACCCGATTTAATTTGACTACATTCCATTATCTTCGTTTTGCTTTTGTTGATGTTCATCTTATATCTTCCTTTCAAGACACTGTCCATTCCGTTCAACTGCTCTTCCAAGTCTTTTGCTGTCTCTGACAGAATTACAATGTCATCGGCGAACCTCAAAGTTTTTACTTCTTCTCCATGAATTTTAATACCTACTCCGAATTTTTCTTTTGTTTCCTTTATTGCTTGCTCAATATACAGATTGAATAACATCGGGGAGAGGCTACAACCCTGCCTCACTCCCTTCCCAACCACTGCTTCCCTTTCATGTCCCTCGACTCTTATAACGGCCATCTGGTTTCTGTACAAATTGTAAATAGCCTTTCGCTCCCTGTATTTTACCCTTGCCACCTTCAGAATTTGAAAGAGAGTATTCCAGTTAACGTTGTCAAAAGATTTCTCTAAGTCTACAAATGCTATAAACGTAGGTTTGCCTTTTCTTAATCTTTCTTCTAAGATAAGTCGTAAGGTTAGTATTGCCTCACGTGTTCCAACATTTCTACGGAATCCAAACTGATCTTCCCCGAGGTCCGCTTCCACGAGTTTTTCCATTCGTCTGTAAAGAATTCGCGTTAGTATTTTGCAGCTGTGACTTATTAAACTGATAGTTCGGTAATTTTCACATCTGTCAACACCTGCTTTCTTTGGGATTGGAATTATTATATTCTTCTTGAAGTCTGTGGGTATTTCGCCTGTCTCACATCTTGCTCACCAGATGGCAGAGTTTTGTCATGACTGGCTCTCCCAAGGCCATCAGTAGTTCTAATGGAATGTTGTCTACTCCCGGGGCCTTGTTTCGACTCAGGTCTTTCAGTGCTCTGTCAAACTCTTCACGCAGTATCTTATCTCCCATTTCATCTTCATTTGCATCCTCTTCCATTTCCATAATATTGTCCTCAAGTACATCGCCCTTGTATAAACCCTCTATATACTCCTTCCACCTTTCTGCCTTCCCTTCTTTGCTTAGAATTTGGTTGCCATCTGAGCTCCTGATATTCATACAAGTGGTTCTCTTCTCTCCAAAGGTCTCTTTAATTTTCCTGTAGGCAGTATCTATCTTACCCCTAGTGAGACAAGCCTCTACATCCTTACATTTGTCCTCTAGCCATGCCTGCTTAGCCATTTTGCACTTCCTGTCGATCTCATTTTTGAGACGTTTGTATTCCTTTTTGCCTGCTTCATTTACTGCATTTTTATATTTTCTCCTTTTATCAATTAAATTCAATATTTCTTCTGTTACCCAAGGATTGCTACTAGCCCTCGTCTTTTACCTACTTGATCCTCTGCTGCCTTCACTACTTCATCCCTCAGAGCTACCCATTCTTCTTCTACTGTATTTCTTTCCCCCATTCCTGTCAATTGTTCCCTTATGCTCTCCCTGAAACTCTGTAC
Organism: Schistocerca nitens; assembly: GCF_023898315.1. Classification (NCBI taxonomy): domain Eukaryota; kingdom Metazoa; phylum Arthropoda; class Insecta; order Orthoptera; family Acrididae; genus Schistocerca; species Schistocerca nitens. Next base: position 129,846,323 of record NC_064622.1, read on the forward strand.
AACCTCTGGTTCTTTCAGTTTATCCAGTCCCATCTCCTTAAATTCCCAACTTTTTGCAGTTTCTTCAGTTTCAATCTGCAGTTCATAACCAATAGATTGTAGGCAGAATCCACATCTGCCCCTGGAAATGTCTTACAATTTAAAACCTGGTTCCTAAATCTCTGTCTTACCATTATATAATCTATCTGATACCTTTTAGTATCTCCAGGATTCTTCCAGGTATACAACCTTCTTTTATGATTCTTGAACCAAGTGTTAGCTATGATTAAGTTATGCTCTGTGCAAAATTCTACAAGGCGGCTTCCTCTTTCATTTCTTCCCCCCAATCCATATTCACCTACTATGTTTCCTTCTCTCCCTTTTCCTACTGACGAATTCCAGTCACCCATGACTATTAAATTTTCGTCTCCCTTCACTACCTGAATAATTTCTTTTATCTCGTCATACATTTCATCAATTTCTTCATCATCTGCAGAGCTAGTTGGCATATAAACTTGTACTACTGTAGTAGGCATGGACTTTGTGTCTATCTTGGCCACAATAATGCGTTCACTATGCTGTTTGTAGTAGCTAACCCGCACTCCTATTTGTTTATTCATTTTTAAACCTACTCCTGCATTACCCCTATTTGATTTTGTATTTATAACCCTGTAATCACCTGACCAAAAGTCTTGTTCCTCCTGCCACCGAACTTCACTAATTCCCACTATATCTAACTTTAACCTACCCATTTCCCTTTTTAAATTTTCTAACCTACCTGCCCGATTAAGGGATCTGACATTCCACGCTCCGATCCGTAGAATGCCAGTTTTCTTTCTCCTGATAACGACGTCCTCTTGAGTAGTCCCCGCCCGGAGATCCGAATGGGGGACTATTTTACCTCCGGAATATTTCACCCAAGAGGACGCCATCATCATTTAATCATACAGTAAAGCTGCATGTCCTCGGGAAAAATTACGGCTGTAGTTTCCCCTTGCTTTCAGCCGTTCGCAGTACCAGCACAGCAAGGCCGTTTTGGTTAATGTTACAAGGCCAGGTCAGTCAATCATCCAGACTGTTGCCCCTGCAACTACTGAAAAGGCTGCTGCCCCTCTTCAGGAACCACATGTTTGTCTGGCCTCTCAACAGATACCCCTCCGTTGTGGTTGCACCTACGGTACGGCCATCTGTATCGCTGAGGCACGCAAGCCTCCCCACCAACGGCAAGGTCCATGGGACATATTAATGAAAATATGCATCAAACTAAGAGAGAAAACCAATGTTCACTTTAACAGTCTGATTTATTGCCAAAAGACGTGGAAAAAATAATTTACTCAATGAATCAAGAATACGAAGAAGCAGTGTGTGGACAAGGGATTGCAGATACGAACTAACGCCTTGGCGCTGACAGTTGTGTACAGGCAAGAATGATATAGAACTGAGTAACAAATATGACCAATGATTGCAGAATAGGTTAATGATTTAAAGAAAGGTCCCTCGAGAAGCATACATGAACATCGATTCTCTCACCAAAGTGCGTGATGAGTGCAGTGAGCTGACTGTGAAAATTGCATCTGTGAAGTGAAACGCATGTGAATTAACCGATGTCATGCTCACCTCATCCCACTGGCTGCAACGGTGGCACGTCCTTACCACTCTTAGGCTGTATGAGTATCGAAGACTACTGTAGCAGTGGCTGAAAATTCTGTGTTCAGCTCAGCCTCTGTAGCCTGCTCTGACCCAGAGACATATTTCTCTATAGCTCTCTGCAATGCCCTGGAAGAAAAATTTTCTATGGTTGCCTAAGGAGAATTGTGTTCTCAGTAGTGTCCCTGGAGCAAGTGCATTATAATTTTTCTATACAAATTTAGCTAGTTCTGCCATGGTCAGAATTTTTCTGGCCAATTGCCAAAGACCTTGCGAGTTCTGACAAATGATAATTCAATAAGGACATTTAACAATTTTCTACTCTTGCAGACTTTGTTATGGTTAACCAATAAGATGTATTTCTCCTGTGGCATGGGGTAGAAGGCAGAAAATCTCTCCCACAACATGACAGATTTAAGTCCTGGCCAGTCAAAAGACGTGCATGTTTGTGCACAGAGGAACTCACACCTTACGATTACTATGACCCCACAGAAAACCTCTTAAAAGAATCTGAACAAACATTGCAACAGCCTACACCGGGGCTACACAGCTGGCCTCTCACTTCATAGGCCCATGTCTTCTCCTGTCTTTCAAATTCTTATCTTAGCTGACTGCAGTTTTATGGCACACTGCACACCCTTCACAACATTGCTGCTTCGCTGGGATAACAGATCCTCCTCTGTTTTCTACCTCTGCGGAGAATGGTCTCCAGCAGGAAACAGCTTTATGACTATTAATTTCCCCTAGGTGAACTTCAATTTTGTGAGCCCGTTAAGAGCCCCAAGGCTGCCAAAATAATGAGACTCCCTCACTACATCAAGAGAAAACGAGACATAAAAATAATTAGAATAGCAGTCATTGGCAGTAGTGAATATTGCTTTCCGTTTTCACGCAGTGTTAGTGATTTTATTTCAATGACTATTGGGAGCTCCATATTCAGTTATAAAACAGACTTGTGAATAAAGTGCTAACAGTATGTCAGTCCTATTTTTTATAAACAGTACTTCTGTATAGGGTACTACATCCAGCCATTAACAAATTCTCTATTAAAAAAGAGATACAGTCTTATATGGCATATCACCACATATTGTTTTTGAAATGCTGTTTGCTTCTGAAGAACATCCATTCCTCTAGCAGTGGAATGAGATCAAATGCGTAAAAAAAACATTACCACCAAGTGATAGCTTACAGTACACCTGTCTGACTTATTTTTTGATGGGTATATGCATAATGATGGGAATATACAGAGTGAATCACCTAAACCTTGCACTGCAAATATTACAGAAATGGAAAGCGCTATTGATTTGCAGTTTTCACAGAAGAGTTTGGTAGTCAGGCACTTGCATTGTGAGCCAATCAACAGATATTACTATCTGTGCTTCTAAGATGTGCAAGTGTATTTCTTGTGCAAACCTACACTTTGTAAGTGGAACAATGCCTACTGATATTAACAAACTAAAAATTGGGTAAATTAGAATGTCAGTGGTGTTTTTCGAACGATTATAGAGTAAGTGATTTATGAGATATCGTATTTTGGAAAGATCCCACACTGACACTTGGTTGTGCCATTCAACCTGCACATCTGCTGGGTATGATGTAGTTATGTTTGGTTATAGTATGCTTGTGTGTGTGACTTGCAAGTCATTTAATGTGTGACAGTCAAAGTAGTAGGTTGTGAGTGGACAATGGAATTTACCAATGCAGAAAAAGCCAACATGCTCATGTTGTATGAAGAGTGTAGGAAGAATGCAATTTGTTCTTTTACAGTGTTTGCAGTAAGATATCCCAACAGACTTCAACCATCTCATCAGTTATTTACCATCGTCTTCAACCAGTAAGAGGTACTATAACGCCTAGGCAATATAACAGAAGGGAAATTAATGTTCTTGCCTGCTATTGCAGTTGATGTGCACATTAGCTGCGGTGCAGTTACACAAGGAAGAGGCATGAGTCAGGCAAGCATCCTACACATTCTCCACCAATATAGGTTCCATCCCTATCACATCTCTCTCCACCAAGAGCAACATGGAAACGATTGAGGGCTAACTGCTGTAGATGGGCATTAATACAGAATACTCCAGACGTATCCCATATCTTGCTTAGTCATGAACCCACATTCACCAATCACAGCCAGGTAAACTGACGAGACATGCACTATTTGTCTGTAGACAGTCCCCATCGGCTTTGCAACGTCAGGATGCATCAAGTGTAAAAGTATGGTGTGGGATAGTGAACCATCAGCTCATAGGCCCATTTTTCACAGACAGAAAACTGAATGCACACAAGTAGCGCAGCCTCCTATCAGACCATTTTCCACAGATGCTAGAAGACCCTCCTCTGCAGACTGGAAGAAACCTGTGGTATCAACATGATGGCTGTTCAGCCCATAACGCACGAAGTACTACTGTGTGTGGTTGCACATAATTAGTTTCGATACAGAGGACCTCTACCTTGGCCAGCTCTTTCCCCAGATTTGGCGCCTATATTCTTTGTTCTGTGTGGAAAGGTGAAAGACACTGTCTACAAGCAGTTACCAACTACACCCAATGATATACAATGTTATATTACTGCAGCCTGCTTGAGTATCTCAGCTGAAATGCTAGAACATGTACATTTGCTGTTGATCATTTCGAACACAACCTGTGATGGTCAAATGTCTCATTACTGGTCAGAATCCGGTTAGTTAGTAAATGCTACCACAGTTATTTTACAACTGATGGCGTGAAAACGTTTCAAAATAGAGTATAAGAATTATGCGACAGACACTTCTGACATTCTAATTTACCCTACTTTTAGTCTGTTAATGTCAATAGGCATTGTTCCATTTCAAAAAGTGTTTGCTCACACAAGAAATACACTTTCTAAGTACTATTACAATTTGTTGATTGGCTAGTAATAAGAGGCGGCCAGTGTGGCCAAGCGGTTCTAGGCGTTCCAGTCTGGAACCACGCGACCGCTACGGTCGCAGGTTCGAATCCTGCATCGGGCATGGATGTGTGTGATGTCCTTAGGTTAGTTAGGTTTATGTAGTTCTAAGTTCTTGGGGACTGATGACTTCCAATGTTAAGTCCAATAGTGTTCAGAGCCATTTAAACCATTTGAGCTAGCAATAAAAGCCCCTCACTATCCATCCATTCAGTGGAAACCGCGCATCAATAGCAATTTCTATTTCTGGAATAGCTGTGGTACAAGTGTTAGGTAATTCAGCCTGTACATGACGCTGTGTGCAGCACTGCCTCATGCCACAACTTTCGTTTGCATGTGTATCTGAAGCACATTAAACAGTACATTAGAACAACACAGGCATTGCAGTTTAGTATTTCATGCCTAATAACTGGGCTTAGACTTTAATCATACACGCAGACAAAAGCGATGAAATATGGAAGTTTGGGTCAGTCCAGGGAGCCGAGGCGGTCAACAGGAACTCTCGTCTTAGGCGTAAGATAAGGGTTTTAGTCCCAGCCCAGCACAGACTTTCATTGTTACCAATGCATAGTGCAGCCAAAGCTTAGCCACATTCACGAATGCGCGCAAATGATTCTCATATATAATACATATAGGGCTATTACAAATGATTGAAGCGATTTCATAAATTCACTGTAGCTCCATTCATTGACATATGGTCACGGCACACTACAGATACGTAGAAAAACTCATAAAATTTTGTTCGGCTGAAGCCGCACTTCAGGTTTCTGCCGCCAGAGCGCTCGAGAGCGCAGTGAGACAAAATGGGAACAGGAGCCGAGAAAGCGTATGTCGTGCTTGAAATGCACTCACATCAGTCAGTCATAACAGTGCAACGACACTTCAGGACGAAGTTCAACAAAGATCCACCAACTGCTAACTCCATTCGGTGACGGTATGCGCAGTTTAAAGCTTCTGGATGCCTCTGTAAGGCGAAATCAACGGGTCGGCCTGCAGTGAGCGAAGAAACGGTTGAACGCGTGCGGGCAAGTTTCACGCGTAGCCCGCGGAAGTCGACGAATAAAGCAAGCAGGGGGCTAAACGTACGACAGCCGACGGTTTGGAAAATCTTACGGAAAAGGCTAAAGCAAAAGCCTTACCGTTTACAATTGCTACAAGCTCTGACATCCGATGACAAAGTCAAACGCTTTGAATTTTCGGCGCGGCGCGGTGGAGATCATGATCAGCAATTCACGTCATGGCCTCCACGCTCTCCCGACTTAACCCCATGCGATTTCTTTCTGTGGGGTTATGTGAAAGATTCAGTGTTTAAACCTCCTCTACCAAGAAACGTGCCAGAACTGCGAGCTCGCATCAACGATGCTTTCCAACTCATTGATGGGGACATGCTGCGCCGAGTGTGGGAGGAACTTGATTATCGGCTTGATGTCTGCCGAATCACTAAAGGGGCACATATCGAACATTTGTGAATGCCTAAAAAATCTTTTTGAGTTTTTGTATGTCTGTGCAAAGCATTGTGAAAATATCTCAAATAATAAAGTTATTGTAGAGCTGTGAAATCGCTTCAATCATTTGTAATAACCCTGTATATATATATATATATATATATATATATATATATATATATATATATATATATATATATATAGTACTTTTCTCAGTATCCGGCACAATTAAGCTTCCACTTACTTCAGCGTTCAGCACAGTGAAGCCTCCACTTCTATGAGTGTTTGCCGTAACATTACTTATCTCTCCAGTTCTCTAGAAATGATTATGTTCATCTTTTAGTTTATGTAAACAAATTGCCTCCTTCTACATGTGACTGTACTTCTTTAACCACTGACGCATTTTCCAAAACATCTTTTACACCTGTTACTTATCCATCTTTGAAATCCGTACCTGGTGGAAGGCTGGTTTATTCGTACCCTCCTAAATTCCATTATCTGGGAATACTGTATTTACTGTAACGATCTATTAGGGCAATGACAATCGACTCCAATTTCCATTAACAAGTCTAACATAATGTTACAGTGGTCTTAATACTTTCCATCGCCCACTATAATAAATGCTTATCTGTTGATGTCCAGCTACTATTTACTATTGTATCCTAGTTGCTTACTAACAATAATAACAATTATATTAACACTGGGTAACTAAAGTTTCTCATGTATAGAAACAGAGCATTACTTATTCTATGAAAGCAGATTAACAGCTGATTACTTTTATTTCACTGTTGTTCAGTTATGGTCTTATGTACTCAGTGGTACCTTACTGTATTTGTAATAATAATAATAATGAAATTACAAAAGGAGATTTGGTTCCTGAACCGTTGGTGGATTTTCTATCTCTATAAATTGCTTGTATTGGAAGTATTTCTTTATGTCCTTGTGGGAATATAATTCCTTAACTTCCTTACTAAATGGATAAACTAATAGGTAACTGCCCTAGTGGGGAATCCCTCCTATTTGAAATTAAGCTGCGCCCACCACATTCTCGAAGTGTAATTTGTCATATATTCATATAATGTGATTATGTCATTTTCAGTTTACTGTCCCACATCAGGAGGACTGTAACCGATTGGGTTTCCATCGCATCTCATATTATTAATACAAGCTGGGTCGCTTCTTACAATATATACACATCTATAAAGTGATAATCGTCTCCATTACTTAATGGTATCATCGATATTCGACCACAGGCCAGTGGGAACCTGTCGCCTGGTCGGATAAACCTCGTCTCTTGTCACATCAGATCGATGGTCGAATCTGGATAGGTTACTCACTCGAACAGCTTTTCAAGACATGCACAGCAACAGGGATGAAGGCTTACTGGAGCAGTAATAACCTATGAGCACATTCACTTGCATTTCCATAGGACCTATGATAGTAATCAAAGGCATCAGTCAGTTACGGACTACGTGAACATTACTGCAGCCATTTGTAGCTCCTCATGCTTGATGTCGTTCACCATGAAGACGGTATCTTTCAGCGGGATAACAGGCTGTATCGCAAACTCGCAATAATCCTACAGTGATATGAGTAGTATGATTGAGAACTCATGTTGATGTTTTGGTCAGCAAATTAGCCTAATCTGAACTCGCTGAAACTCATTTGGGATGCTATCGGGCACCACCTACGAGTCCACACACCAGGCCCTGGTAATTTAGGAAACTGCGTTGGCCGGAACATACACATCTGTTGCAACATACCGACTTGTCGAATACATGCCACGCAGAATCGTTGCTGCTGAAGCAGATTGCCATAACGTTTTCGCACTTTAGCATATGGCCGCGAATTGTAGATTGGGAAGTCGTTTCAGAAAATGCAAGATGACTGGGGTGTCCGCGTAACTACTGGGAAGAAGTCTCGATTTTTGCAATCTTGGGTGGAGGATGATGTTTAATGTATTAGGCATAGTTGCTGGAAGCTTCACGCATTGTTTTCTGTGGTAAATTAGAGCACTGACCGCGAAAAATTTGTTCATCTAACAAAGAAGGGAAGAAAGTGTTTTCACGCTCTGTCGACGACAAGTTAATTAAGATTGAGTACAAGCTCAGACTAGTGAATGATGAGAAAGGAATCGTCATACAAAGGAACTGTTCCAGAATTCGCCTTAAGTAGTACAACGGGGATAAAGCGGAAGAAGACCAGATGGGGATTTGTACGCCGCTCTTCCATAATGTGAGGGCTGTGGCTCGTCTGCTTCACTTCATGGACGCCATTTTCTACGATTGGGAATCCCCTCTCTCGCAGAAGATTTGGATAATACAAATGCTCTTTGGGTTTGAAACACTTTTTTGTGCGAAAGACGATTATTTATCTGCACTGAAACTTTTTCTTTTTTTTTTTTAAGTTTAGATACGCCCGGTTTCTATGCAGCATAATATTTGCGATGAATAAAACACCAGTTTTATTTTCCAGGCTCGTGTTGGATAATGCTACGTAGACTTCTTTATTTCGTAAACATCCAAAGGACGGAAACCATAACTACTTTTACCCTAATTAGCTAGGCCCACCATTGTCGAGACAGTATTCTTTTCTGTTCTCTTCCAATAGCCCACACGTTCCTTGTCATCTAACCGTTCAGTCAAATGCTCAATACCTTTAATATAGGTCTACCGATTTTTAAATGATTATGTACAAAATCACTGCAAACATATCTACACTACTGGCCATTAAAATTGCTGCACCACAAAGATGACGTGCTACAGACGCGAAATTTAACCGGCAGGAAGAAGATGCTGTGATATGCAAATGATCAGCTTTTCAGAGCATTCACACAAGGTTGGCGCCGGTGGCGACACCTACAACGTGCTGACATAAGGAAAGTTTCCAACCGATTTCTCATACGCAGACGGTAGGTGACCTGCGTTTCCTGATGAAACGTTGTTGTGATGCCTCGTGTGAGGAGGAGAAATGCGTACCATCACGTTTCCGACTTGGATAAGGGTCGAATTGTAGCCTATCGCGATTGCGGTTTATCGTATCACAACATTGCTGCTCGCGTTGGTCGAGATCCAATGACTGTTAGCAGAATATGGAATCAGTGGGTTCAGGAGGGTAATACGGAACACCGTGCTGGATCCCAACGGCCTCGTATCACTAGCAGTGTAGATGACAGGCATCTTATCCGCATGGCTGTAACGGATCGTGCAGCCGCGTCTCGGTCCCTGAGACAACACATGGGGACGTTTGCGAGACAACTACCATCTGCACGAACAGTTCGACGACGTTTGCAGCAGCATGGATTATCAAGCTCGGAGACCGTGGCTGCAGTTACCCTTGTCGCTGCATCACGTACGGGAGCGCCTGCGATGGTGTACTCAACGACGAACCTGGGTGCAAGAATGGCAAAACGTCATTTTTTCGGATGAATCCAGGTTGTGTTTACAGCATCATGATGGTCGCATCCGTGTTTGGCGACATCGCGGTGAACGCACATTGGAAGTGTGTATTCGTCATCGCCATACTGGCGTATCACCCGGCGTGATGCTATGGGGTGCCATTGGTTACACGTCTCGGTCACCTCTTGTTCGCATTGACGGCACTTTGAACAGTGAACGTTACATTTCAGATGTGTTATGACCCGTGGCTCTACCCCTCATTCGATCACTGCGAAACCCTACATTTCAGCAGGATAATGCACGACCGCATGTTGGAGGGCCTGTACGGGCCTTTCTGGATACAGAAAATGTTCGACTGATGCCCTGGCCAGCATATTCTCCAGATCTCTCACGAATTGAAACCGTCTGGTCAATGGTGGCGGAGCAACTGGCTCGTCACATAACGCCAGCCACTACTCTTGATGAACTGTGGTATCGTGTTGAAGCTGCGTGGGCAGCTGTACCTGTACACGCCATCCAAGCTCTGTTTGACTCAATGCTCAGGCCGTTATTACGGTCAGAGGTGGTTGTTCTGGGTGCTGATTTCTCAGGATCTATCCACCCAAACTGCGTGAAAATGTAATCACATGTCAGTTCTAGTATAATGTATTTGCCGGCAAGGGTGGCCGAGCGGTTCCAGGTGCTACAGTCTGGAACCGCGCGACCGCTACGGTCGCAGGTTCGAATCCTGCCTCGGGCATGGATGTGTGTGATGTCCTTAGGTTTAAGTAGTTCTAAGTTCTAGGGGACTGATGACCTCAGAAGTTAAGTCCCATAGTGCTCAGAGCCATTTGAACCATTTTTATAATACACTCCTGGAAATTGAAATAAGAACACCGTGAATTCATTGTCCCAGGAAGGGGAAACTTTATTGACACATTCCTGGGGTCAGATACATCACATGATCACACTGACAGAACCACAGGCACATAGACACAGGCAACAGAGCATGCACAATGTCGGCACTAGTACAGTGTATATCCACCTTTCGCAGCAATGCAGGCTGCTATTCTCCCATGGAGACGATCGTAGAGATGCTGGATGTAGTCCTGTGGAACGGCTTGCCATGCCATTTCCACCTGGCGCCTCAGTTGGACCAGCGTTCGTGCTGGACGTGCAAACCGCGTGAGACGACGCTTCATCCAGTCCCAAACATGCTCAATGGGGGACAGATCCGGAGATCTTGCTGGCCAGGGTAGTTGACTTACACCTTCTAGAGCACGTTGGGTGGCACGGGATACATGCGGACGTGCATTGTCCTGTTGGAACAGCAAGTTCCCTTGCCGGTCCAGGAATGGTAGAACGATGGGTTCGATGACGGTTTGGATGTACCGTGCACTATTCAGTGTCCCCTCGACGATCACCAGTGGTGTACGGCCAGTGTAGGAGATCGTTCCCCACACCATGATGCCGGGTGTTGGCCCTGTGTGCCTCGGTCGTATGCAGTCCTGATTGTGGCGCTCACCTGCACGGCGCCAAACACGCATACGACCATCATTGGCACCAAGGCAGAAGCGACTCTCATCGCTGAAGACGACACGTCTCCATTCGTCCCTCCATTCACGCCTGTCGCGACACCACTGGAGGCGGGCTGCACGATGTTGGGGCGTGAGCGGAAGACGGCCTAACGGTGTGCGGGACCGTAGCCCAGCTTCATGGAGACGGTTGCGAATGGTCCTCGCCGATACCCCAGGAGCAACAGTGTCCCTAATTTGCTGGGAAGTGGCGGTGCGGTCCCCTACGGCACTGCGTAGGATCCTACGGTCTTGGCGTGTATCTGTGCGTCGCTGCGGTCCGGTCCCAGGTCGACGGGCACGTGCACCTTCCGCCGACCACTGGCGACAACATCGATGTACTGTGGAGACCTCACGCCCCACGTGTTGAGCAATTCGGCGGTACGTCCACCCGGCCTCCCGCATGCCCACTATACGCCGTCGCTCAAAGTCCGTCAACTGCACATACAGTTCACGTCCACGCTGTCGCGGCATGCTACCAGTGTTAAAGACTGCGATGGAGCTCCGTATGCCACGGCAAACTGGCTGACACTGACGGCGGCGGTGCACAAATGCTGCGCAGCTAGCGCCATTCGACGGCCAACACCGCGGTTCCTGGTGTGTCCGCTGTGCCGTGCGTGTGATCATTGCTTGTACAGCCCTCTCGCAGTGTCCGGAGCAAGTATGGTGGGTCTGACACACCGGTGTCAATGTGTTCTTTTTTCCATTTCCAGGAGTGTATATGTGTCCAATGAATACCCGTTTATCATCTGCATTTCTTCTTGGTGTGTCAATTTTAATGGCTAGTAGTTTAAAAAATGGCCATAAGGAAATGATTAACTTCTCCGAAGAGTATTTACAAGCATAAAAGGTAAGTGTTTCTTTCCACAGGACCGACATCCTCTACAATAAGTCACGCACTTGTGATCATTTCACTGATAAAGAATGAAGGAACAAGAAGAGCCATTTTATCTCATTGATACTGACCATTCACTTATGGAACATTTTTTCGTAGAGGCGTATTTCTTACGATAGCACGGCCCTGCACACAATGAGGACAGCAGTGACTACGAGGCAGCGCACTCCGCCCTCCTCCTGCTAGTTCCCAGTCTTCCAGACAACACAGTCTCCCTTTTGTGTTGTCACACTAGCTCTTTTCGAACACTCCATCCGTCTGGCGTGTAAGAAATCGCCACTCACGTCCACCGCCTGCTTTTTGTCACTGAAAGACACCGCGTGACCTGCAGCGGAACTTTCCACTTCCGCTACTTGTGTGTCAGTTCACTGCAGCTCACCGAATCAGCATCTTGGCTACAAAAAAGGTCTGGAACACTCTGCGGAAATAAAATACGTTGTCCTGTAATTGACAAAAAGCTTTAGACTAAAAACTGAACTAAACTCCTCCCGAACAGGCCATGAATGCCCAACGGTACCGACCGGCCGCCGTATCATCCTCAGCCATGGGCGTCACTCGATGCGAATATGGAGGCGCATGTGGTCAGTGCACCGCTCTCCACGGCGGACAAATTCTACTGTTATTGAAATCTCAACACATTCTCCACAAGCAGCGACTCTTACATGTTGTATAGCTAGTTATAATTTTGTATACAGCAGAGACGAATGGTAATATACCTGCGTCGCTAACATCAGCTAATTACGATGTGTTGCATACAACTCGGTAGCCAGTATTCATTAGCCTCCGGGCAGAATCGACCGCTGCGGACACATCTAGAAAATCTTATCGATTCGAAAATCCTATTGCTACTAAATGCTCTCGAACGGGACACGTCACGATCATGTTACGAATTTCATACCTTTCGAATATCCATGAAGAGTCAGGTGGTGTGGTATTCAGTTCGAAAACTGGTTTGATGTAGCTCCCTAGTCTATCCTGTGTAAGCCTGTTCATCTCCGCGTAACTACAGTAACCGATATTCGCCTGAGTATATAATATAGTCAAGCCTTCGTGCCCCACTATAATTTTTACCCCCAACATATTTCCTTCCATTACAATATTGACAATTCCAGGAGGAGATTTGCAACCGATCCATTCTTTTTATCAGGTTGTGACATAAATTTCTTTTCTTCCAGATTGTATTCAGCGACTCTTCATTAATTCTACCGACCCAATCTTCGACATTCTTTTGTCAATCTTCGACATTCTTTTGTAGCATCACATTTGCAAAACTTCTCTTTTACACCAAATACCTTAAAAGACTTCCTGGCATTTATAATCGATGTTAACAAATTCCTGTAGTTCAGAAATGCTTTTCTTACAACAGCCGGTTACCATTTTATTTCCTCTTTATTTCGATCATTGTCAGTTGGAGCCTATCGCTGTCCTAGTACAGTATCTCATTATCAGCTAATTTGTATTCCATTAGCCTTCTTTTACTTTTGCTGATTATCTACTAACCTTTTTTCAAGACATTATCCGTTTTCTCCAACAGATCTTCCATGTTCTTTGTTGACTGACAGAATAAGGTATTTGACTTTTTTCTGGATATGAAAGCTCATTCACAGTGATGTCTTGTTTCGGAATTTACACTGCGGAAAACGGGCTACAAATAGTGCCAAACTCTACAAATTTATCTATAAAAAATCCTGAAAAATTGTTTTTGAATGTTCCAAAGAATGACAAGATATGTACAATGCGGTTGCAACTCGTTCATAGCGATCCAAATGTGATACTAGTCACTACGTGTGATTATTTCTCTCAGGACCGTTTTGATGCAGGACAATCCAGATGAATGTAACTTGCAACGTGTAGCGTGTTGGACTTCTTAATGCGATGTTTGGAGTTTTTTCTCTCTCTTCTTACGTTTACTTTACCGTAACACAGTTATGTAATAGCTTACAATTCTATGTCATAATACATTTTAATATCTATTTTCATTTATTAGCTTTATTTTATACCTGTTCAGTTTGAGATGTATCTCAAAGACCGTGTTAAGAAACTGTATTATTCTGAAGAAACTGAGAAACCATTCAGGATTTTCGTACCACATTTCTCTTCCTGTACACGCCACTGAGAACAGTAATTGGCCACATCCATCGATCTCCACTGAGCCTGTTGTTAAACTGTTGATTTTGACTAAGAGAAAAAGTGTACATTTCTTGAAACCTGCGAGGAAATGTAATAAGACCAAATGATAAAATAAAATTTATTTCTGCTTAAACATTTTAAATCATAGTGTTTCAGCAGTCATTAAGTGCGGTGCGTAGTAGAACAACAGAAAATTTAAGGTTCTGCTGCTTCGGCTGCTTATTTTATATAATTTGTCGGTGGTTCATACTGATGACCAGAAGGAACAGGAAAACTGCAGTGTGTAGAGCTTTTGAAGGCAAATACGATGATGCTCTGCGATTCCCCATGAGTGTTATTACGCTGTCTAAAAATTTGAAAGCTGAGAAAAGAGGTACCTTCAGAACAGTACCATTTCAAGCAAAAACCACAGCAATTAACAGTCAGACTATTCTTTTCAAGGAGAAAGTTTCCACTGTTTTATGGTGGAGGAGTTCACACGTTGCCCTGGAAAACCTCTTCACTATGGTCCGAGTAAACTAATCCACTTTCAGATTCCCTCAGTTTCAATTCAGACAATTCTGCGACTTACTGCTGTGTCACAGAACTTCCGTCCCTGTCGCCATGCAATGCAGTTCTCACGTTCCTTATTTTCGGAACATGAAGATTTGGGTTGTTTCTGAAGATCGGAACACAAAAATCTGGACTGTTTTCGAAGAGCGATGCTTCCATAAACGCGTCATCCTTCGGAAAGTTTCCACTATCGGCCTTCACAAAACTCCTTTTCATTGCTACTTAATCGTTGTAAACGCATTTTCCATCATTAAATAAGTAAACTGCAAAAAAGCACGGAAAAACATTGTTGTTGTTTTTGTGGTCTTCAGTCCTGAGACTGGTTTGATGCATCTCTCCATGCTACCCTATCCTGTGCAAGCTTCTTCATCTCCCAGTACTTACTGCAACCCACCTCCTTCTGAATCTGCTTAGTGTATTCATCTCTTGGTCTCCCTCTACGACATTTACCCTCCACGCTGCTCTCCAATGTTAAATTTGTGATCCCTTGATGCCTCACAAGGGAACCTCCCCATCGCAACCCCCTCAGATTTAGTTATAAGCTGGCACAGTGGATAGGCCTTGGAAAACTGAACACAGATCATTCGAGAAAACAGGAAGAAGTTGTGTGGAACTGTGAAAAAAATAGCAAAATATACAAACTGAGTAGTCCATATGCAAGATAGGCAACATCAAGGAGAACGTGAGCTCAGGAGCGTCGTGATCCCGTGGTTAGTGTGAGCAGCTACAGAACAAGAGGTCCTTGGTTCCAGTCTTCCCTCAAGTGAAGAGTTTATTTTTTTTTTTTTTATTTTCAGACAATTATTATCTGTCCGTCCGTCCGTCCGATGCGAGGTAACTGCGCCGTAGCATGAGGATGCTACACCTAAACAAACATCGAAACACACGACGTCAGTCGACTACAGCGCACGGATGGACGAGAGTGCATTAAATACGTGAGATGTATTCCGTGGGCAATATGAATCCAGCAAATATAGCTCGTGACTTCAATAGCAAGGTCAATGAATATTTTCCGAACTGTAAGTTTGCGGTGCGGTCGCAAAACATAGACACTAAACTTATTACAGCGACCAGAGACGTCAATGAACGAACGAACAGATAACAACTTTGCGAAAATGAAGGAAGAAAAATTTTCACACGAGGGAAGACTTGCACCGAGGTCCTCTCGCTCCGCAGTTGCTCACGCTAACCACAGGACCACTGCGCTCCTAAACTCACGTGTTCCTAGATGTTGCCTATCTTGCACATGGACTACTCAGTTTGTATATTTTGCTTATTTTTTTCATAGTTCCACACAACTTCTTCCTGTTTTCTCGATTGATCTGTGTTCAGTGTTTCAAGGCCTATCCACTGTGCCAACTTATAACTAAATCTGAGGGGGGTGCGATGGGGAGGTTCCCTTATCAGAACATGTCCTACTAACCGGTCCCTTCTTTTTGTCAAGTTGTGCCACAAACTTCTCTTCTCCCCAATTCTATTCAATACTTCATCATTAGTTATGTGATCTACCCATCTAATCTTCAGCATTCTTCTGTAGCACCACATTTCGAAAGCTTCTATTCTCTTCTTGTCCAAACTATTTATCGTCCATGTTTCACTTCCATACATGGCTACACTCCATACAAATACTTTCAGAAACGACTTCCTGACACTTAAATCTATACTCGATGTTAACAAATTTCTCTTCTTCAGAAACGCTTTCCTTGCCATTGCCAGTCTACATTTTATATCTTCTCTACTTCGACTATCATCAGTTATTTTGCTCCCAAATTACAAAACTCCTTTACTACTTTAAGTGTCTCATTTCCTAATCTAATTCCCTCAGCATCACCCGACTTAATTCGACCACATTCCAATATCCTCGTTTTGCTTTTGTTGATGTTCATCTTATATCCTCCTTTCAAGACACTGTCCATTCTGTTCAACTGCTCTTCCAAGTCCTTCGCTGTCTCTGACAGAATTACAATGTCATCGGCGAACCTCAAAGTTTTTATTTCTTCTCCATGGATTTTAATACCTACTCCGAATTTTTCTTTTGTTTCCTTTACTGCTTGCTCAATATACAGATTGAATAACATCGGGGAGAGGCTACAACCCTGCCTCACTCCCTTCCCAACCACTGCTTCCCTTTCATGCCCCTCGACTCTTATAACTGCCATCTGGTTTCTGTACAAATTGTAAATAGCCTTTCGCTCCCTGTATTTTACCCCTGCCACCTTTAGAATTTGAAAGAGAGTATTCCAGTCAACATTGTCAAAAGCTTTCTCTAAGTGTACAAATGCAAGAAACGTAGGTTTGCCTTTTCTTAATCTTTCTTCTAAGATAAGTCGTAAGGTCAGTATTGCCTCACGTGTTCCAGCATTTCTACGGAATCCAACTGATCTTCCCCGAGGTCGGCTTCTACTAGTTTTTCCATTCGTCTGTAAGGAATTCGCGTTAGTATTTTGCAGCCGTGACTTATCAAACTGATAGTTCGGTAATTTTCACATCTGTCAACACCTGCTCTCTTTGGGATTGGAATTATTACATTCTTCTTGAAGTCTGGATGACTTCACATTAGTGAACTCCAATAACACACATAGTTTCGTATTACTCCTAGCCTGTGACGACACTAAGCTTCAGCCAACAGCAGTGCGTTTTTGATCATGTTACCAAATCTTGAAATATCATGATTTTTAAGCTTTAATCATGTAGAAACTAACATATTTTGTGAGAATATTGACCGAAAATACTATTTGAGTGTTATAATCATTCAAAATAACACCAACTCGAACAACGTATTTAACATACGAAAATATATTGCAATGTCATCGACGAATCTCGAAGTTTTTATTGCTTCTCGTTTAACTTATATTCGCTTTCGGAATATCCCTGTTTCCTTTACTGCTGGTCAAAATACGGACTAAATAACCAATGTACGATTCTCTCTCGCTCTCTATTCAACTATTGCCTCTCTTTCGTGTCTTTTGACTCTTACAACTATAATCCGGTTTACCTACAAGCTGTCAATATATTTTCGTTCCCTTTATTTTCTTTCTGCGGTGTTCAAAATTATGTATATCAGTCAGCATTGTCAAAGACGACACTATGTTACATTTTCATATGGTATCCGTAGAGGAAACCGAAACTTCTCCCGCAAGCCTCTGTTCTGTGCTAAATTAACATTTCATATGGGGCAATAGAAAGGACTGCGTTTGAAAACTTCTAGTTCCATCGAATGACTTGCCCACCTGAGAATACCGTTAATGTTTGTAGCACCACCAACACATCTCTGTTCCAGGCGGGTTACCATTCGTTGCCTCCTTTTATGCTACGCGTTATGGCCCTAGACTGGGACTGTTGATATTTTCAGAAACATTGAGAATCCGACATACCGATATTTAAAAAAAAGTATTATTATCGGCAGCTGGTATATCGAAAAAACGTATCTACAGACCGATATATCGCCGGAAAAAATATCGACGTACCGGCCTATAAAAATATAGGCTGCACATTGTAAATATACTGCCGGTTTTAGAGCTGTACATTTAAGTATTGATTTATTAGTATATATTCTGTGCATCGACAAGCTAGCAGCTTGCTTCTCCCCCTTTGAGCAAGAATCGAAAGGAAAACGATGCACTTTCACTTTTGGCGATAACCACTTTACTGACAACGGTAATGTATGTAAGTCGCACAATAAAAGGTGTCTGATAGGTCCATCATACGTTTCGTCGCGTATCGGATTTGTCCGGATCACTACATGTCGACTTCGCTGCAAACGGCACCCACCTTGGAGTTGTATTGTCAAAACTGCGTGGTGAAGTTAAACGCTGCAGTTTCTGTTAGCAGCGCCGAGAGCCCATTACGTCAACATTTCGCCTGGTTCGTCTCTGCCCACCGCAAAGACCAATGTTGTCATTTAGATTTTTGTTAATCAGTTTCAGGAACAGTTTTTAAAGAATGCTGATGTGAAGTAATAGCACACTAGTTGCGTTAAAAATTAATTTTTAACACAGCTGGTGCGCTATTTCTTCACATTTCCATTCACCCCCCCCCCCCCTCCCCCTGACCAAAGGTACAGTCGCATTTCTTCTTTGTGTCATCTACAACACTTGCTCTACGCTGCCAAACAATAAGAGTGGACGAGATAAAAGCTCAAAAAGTAGTGAGACTCCTTCACACAGTGAAAGTTAAATTATATTCTACTACAATTTCAAACATTTACCGAAAATTTCTAAAAAATATAATATAAAATAAAAATACGAACACTGTTGTTGCTGTTGTTGTGGTCTTCAGTCCCGAGACTGGTTTGACGCATCTCTCCATGCTTCTCTATCCTGTGCAAGCTTCTTCATCTCCCAGTACTTACTGGAACCTACATCCCTCTGAATCTGCTTAGTGTATTCATCTCTTGGTCTCCCTCTACGATTTTTACCCTCCACGCTGCCCTCCAATGCTAAATTTGTGATCCCTTGATGCCTCAGAACAGGTCCTACCAACCGATCCCTTCTTCTTGTCATGTTGTGCCACAAACTCCTCTTCTCCCCAATTCTATTCAATACCTCCTCATTAGTCATGTGATCTATCCATCTAATCTTCAGCATTCTTCTGTAGCACCACATTGCGAAAGCTTTATTCTCTTCTTGTCCAAACTATTTATCGTCCATGTTAAACTTCCATACATGGCTACACTCCATACAAATACTTTCAGAAACGACTTCCTGACACTTAAATGTATAACACCGACACTAGAAATTGCGATTTCGATATCGACACATCGGGCGACAACGTATCGCCGATATATATCGATATTTTATAGAAAATCGATACCTCGGTATTTTACCAACAGCTCTACCCCAGAAAGGTCTTTCGGACCAGACCGACCGCCATGTCATACTCCTCCAATGGCGTCATCGTATTCGGTATGGAGGGGCATTTGGTCAGCACACCACTCTGCCGGTCGTTGTTAGGTTTCTCGACCTTGGAGCCGCTAGTAATCGGTCGAGTAGCTCCTCGATTGGCAACGCGAGACTTGAGTGCGCCCCGTACCCGGTTCTCCCGCCACGGAAAAATTCCTGGCAGTACCGGAAATATAACTCGTACCATCGTTGTAACTAGCGACCGGATTATATGCATTTGCATGTTGTATATGCATTTGCATATTTGACTCCTATTCGTCGTCTATTGCACTTTTTAACTAAAAACTAGTGACGATGCATATTTTCGCTCTACGTTTCCAGTATTTTAAAAAATCAGAAGGGCGGTCTCTAGCTCGATCTAGTTTTGATGTCTCACGGATTGACCGCGACCTAGAACTGCGTGCAATCGTTAACCGAGAGGCCATTGCCTAGCAAAATCATTACAGAAGAGGAACAGGAACAGGCAGACAGAGTCAATGCTCCTGCGACCGCGCCCCCGGTTAATGCCCTCCGCTGACATACCGTACGTGTCGGAAACAAACTACGAAAGCTTTTAGTCGCACGTCCTTCGTTTCAGTTTAGCTTTCTATTTAGTTTTACACAGTTGAACGTGTTTCGGACGTTTAGTGTAACGTATTCTGCGCCATGCCGTCCGAAAAAAGAAACGTCTTTTCGTGGATAGTTGACCATCGTGGAACATTTTTAAATGACGGAATTGTTTTATGTTGTCGAGTTTGCGAGAGAAACGTTTCGGCCAAATAAATTTCAAATAGACCAGCATGTCATATCGCAGGAATACAGAAGAAAGGACCATAACAACTCCCTGACAACAGCAAATTGCAATAGCAAGGATTTGTCCAAAGATAACCAGAAAAGTCGGTTTAACATGGACCTATGTGAAGTATTCATTGAAAGCAATACTCCTCTTCACAAACTTACAAATCCTATCCTCACAGGCTTCCTGCGGAAATATTTCTTAAATCAAAATATACCAGATGACTCAAGATTGTGTAAAAATTACATATCGATAATTCACGTAAATGTCCTGGAAGAAATACGCAATGAACTCAAGGACAGCATTATCGAAACTACAGACAATTGTGGCCGTTACAATGCACATTTAATTGTTGGTACTATAAAAGAAGAGCCTTCTTCTTCCTATTTAGCGGCCTGCAAAGAACTTGAAAAAGTACAAAATTCTACGATCGCCAGATTTGTGAATAAGGTATTAGAAAAATATTTCCAGAATCTTCTGCAGATGAAAGGGTATTTGTGTTTATTTCAGATGTTGCTCCCTATGTGATCAAAGCAGGAAAAGCCCTCCGAGTATTTTACCCAATTTCATTCGTGTGACGTGCTTTGCTTGTGCAGTACAGCGCCTTGTTAAACAACTACGTTTCACGTTTGCGAATGTAAATAAATTCATTTCATCCACAAAGTGTTTCTAAGGGCTCCTGCTCGCATCAAGACGTACATAGAAAAACTACCAAATGTGCCCTTACCTCCCGAACCAGTGGTAACTCGGGATACGTGGGTCGAAGCTGTATTGTTTTACAATGAACATTTCGAGGCCATTAGAGGGGTAAGAAACGACTTCGCAAGTGCAGTCTTTGGCAGTTTGCCAGTGCAAAGAAGCTTTTAATGATTTCGGTATTAAAAAAGACATTGCTGTAATTTGCACTCATTCTTCCCATATACCTGCAAGTGTTAAAAATCTTGAAACTCAAGGGTTGGCGTTGAATGAATCTACACTGTTAATTAATAAAATTATTCTAGTGAACTCCTCATTGCCGGAGGTATTCACAAGAAAACTTAAAGAAAAGTTTGAAAACATTTTAAACAATAACCGAAGCTTTGAACCCTTATGCCAAATAGATAGTTTTCTATTAGTGGGACGGGTGAACTTTTCCCAGAAACAATAAGTGCTAACATAGCACCCAAATTCATATTCTGCGAAGTTTCTTCAGTTAATGCAGAACGGTCATTTTCTGCTTATAAAAATGTTTTGAGTGATCGAAGACACAAGTGCTCTACCATCTGAGCTACCGAAGCACGACTCACGCCCAGTCTCACAGCTTTACTTCTGCCAGATTCTCGTCTCCTACCTTCCAAACTTTACAGAAGCTCTCCTGCGAACCTTGCAGAACTAGCACTCCTGAAAGAAAGGATACTGCGGAGACATGGCTTAGCCACAGCCTAGGGGATGTTTCCAGAATGAGATTTTCACTCTGCAGCGGAGTGTGCGTTGATATGAAACTTCCTGGCAGATTAAAACTGTGTGCAAAGGTCCCGAGTTCGAGTCTCGGTCGGGCACACAGTTTTAATCTGCCAGGAAGTTTCATATCAGCGCACACTCCGCTGCAGAGTGAAAATCTCATTCTGGTAACATCCCCCAGGCTGTGGCTAAGCCATCCATGTCTCCGCAATATCCTTTCTTTCAGGAGTGCTAGTTCTGCATGGTTCGCAGGAGAGCTTCTGTAAAGTTTGGAAGGTAGGAGACGAGGTACTGGCAGAAGTAAAGCTGTGAGACCGGGCGTGAGTCGTGCTTCGGTAGCTCAGATGGTAGAGCACTTGCCCGCGAAAGGCAAAGGTCCCGAGTTCGAGTCTCGGTCGGGCACACAGTTTTAATCTGCCATGAAGTTTCATATCAGCGCACACTCCGCTGCAGAGTGAAAATCTCATTCTGATAACGTCACAATGTTGGACAGGTTATATTTAAGCTTCCCTTTCTCCGATTCCTTGCATTATCACAAACAAAACCATGAGTAAACACTTACGCTAAATTAATGTAGGTTAATTCTTACAAAGAAGAAAACAGCAACCAGCCACTATTAATACTGCTATTTATTTAGGTAAATAGCGCCGTTACCGGTTTAGAACTGGCAAGTTCATCATCAGACGGCTGTTCACATGATTTTCAAGATACACTTTACATTATCGTCCGTTTTCAATTTTTATTATTCCACTGTGGCGAAGTATTTTTGGCGTGTTGTTGCCCTACGGTAGAAAAACAGTGTTAGAAGCGCCCTATGTGAAAATAACTAAGCTCCAAACGATGAAATACAGCGTAAATAAATGTGTGAGGTTAAGTGGTTATGGAACTTACGTCGAACCACTTAACCTCACATATTTATTTACGCTGTATTTCATCGTTTGGAGCTTAGTTATTTTCACATAGGGCGCTTCTAACACTGTTTTTCTACCGTAGGGCAACAACACGCCAAAAATACTTCGCCACAGTGGAATAATAAAAATTGAAAACGGACGATAATGTAAAGTGTATCTTGAAAATCATGTGAACAGCCGTCTGATGATGAACTTGCCAGTTCGAAACCGGTAACGGCACTATTTACATAAATAAATAGCAGTATTAATAGTGGCTGGTTGCTATTTTCTTCTTTGTAAGAATTAACCTACGTTAATTGTACACAGCCACGGTCTCACCATGTCAGTTTTAGACAAAATAGCTTACGCTAAATGCTTTCGTATTGCCGGTATTGTCTGATGGCGGAAGTTTTTGCTTAAATACCAGTATATGTAAGCAAGTTGCCAACAAAATGTATCGATTGTGGTTATTGGTAAACGAAATTGCTGAATTTAACAAACAACCATTGTCTGAAACATTGCAGAATGACTATAAGTAACTGAAATACCTACCTCTGGAGACCCGAATTTATTATTCCACGAGACAT
Source organism: Schistocerca nitens (assembly GCF_023898315.1). Lineage (NCBI taxonomy): Eukaryota > Metazoa > Arthropoda > Insecta > Orthoptera > Acrididae > Schistocerca > Schistocerca nitens. The sequence continues at coordinate 129,869,440 of NC_064622.1, forward strand.
TACCAAATCAAAACAGGCATAACACGTGAATCTTCTAATTCGTTTGTCTGCGTGATTTACAGCTGAATCTGGTTTAGCTTCCGAATTTATTACTGCTCGATTCAATTCTTAATTATCGCTGCACACAAGTCGGTTCTACATATTGTGGGACTACAATTTTTCTTGGAAGTCTTTTTAAGTGATGTCACTTCTATACGTCCCTACTTCGCTAGAAACGTCAATGACGAATCATTCGAGAGAAACACGGAAATTCCATGTTGTATATACGCTTGAAATATTCGCGTACACATGTTGCGTAAACCAACATATCAGTACTTCTGGAATCGAAAATAGCCTCTAAATATAAACCTACACAGTCTGTAATTTCGTCATATAAGCTACGCTATACAGCGAACAGCTTCAGTGATACGTACTGGTAACATAACGGATTCTCTTTCTACGTTCCGTACTCTTCCGCATAACCTCTTGTTGCTGGCGTTCCCTTTAAGTCTTTACTTCATCACATTTCCAACAAGTTAAGAAAGTGTTATTCACTACTACTAATTCGAAAATGTAAAATAAGGACGTTTATATATTGAAAATAAAGCTGTTCCACAAATAATTACAATCAAGCTGCAAGGAACTGCATCAGTAACTGACTACAAGAAATAACAAGAATACAGAAATATTTTTCAGCTATGGAATAATTCAGAGATAATTTGGTCTACAAAATGTGGCAGTGAAAAACGTTTATTTAAGCTAATCATGTTAATTATGTCTGTTCAAACCAAAATCGCGGCTCGGGAATAGAATTCGGCATAAAAAATAAGAACCAGTAGTAGGTTTAAATGTATTGTAGGAGCAATGTAGTTCCAGTGAAGTTACCGTAATTCAAATACAAACCGTTGTAGTACTTCTGTCTAGAGCATTAAGAAAATAAATTCTCGTTTTTGAGATTGCAGTACTGTATTCGAAATCCGATGTCTCATTGGTATTGACAGAACTGAGTTACAAAACATGGTTCTGAGCACTATGGGACTTAACTTCTGAGGTCATCAGTCCCCTAGAACTTAGAACTACTTAAACCTAACTAACCTAAGGACATCACACACATCCATGCCCGAGGCAGGATTCGAACCTGCGACCGTTGCGGTCGCGCGGTTCCAGACTGTAGCGCCTAGAACCGCTCGGCCACTCCGGCCGGCTGATAGTTACAGAATATTCAGCATTATTCCTTTTTTGCATAAGTACATCATACTGCTTCATATTTGAATACTGTTATCATCTGTTATTCGTCTGCGTATACTGTAGGTATGCTATGCATTTCCAAACAAAACCTTGGTTTTAAAATAAAAGGGATTCATAGGAACAAATAATTTCAGATCTTTTCTAAAGTTCTCGTTATTATTCGACCAAACATTATAAATCGTGACCAAACAATATATGAAATACTATTCTATGGCCCAGTCAACTTTAATTACGGATAAGCGAAATTTTGTTTCGCATCGTACTGTAATTACCGACTCCATCGCTCCGTCTGTACTGCAGCAAATATTTACGACAAAGAAAGGTAGGAAAATTGTAGTTTAACGCCCCATCTACGACACACACGTTGGAGACGGTGCACAAGTTCCGACTGACCAAGGATGGGAAACGAAATTGATAGTTTCCATTTCGGACCATCGTGGCTTTCATCTTTGCCAGTTTAGAGACACCACAAACAAATGAAATCGGTATGGCTGGATGGGAATATGAACGCCGCTCCTGAAAGTGACAGAAAATCACAACATATAGTGAAAGACCCTATTCAATAACATTCCGATTCTAAAGGTTTCGAATCCTGCCTCGGCCATGGATGTGTGTGATGTCCTTAGGTTAGTTAGGTTTAAGTAGTTCTAAGTTCTAGGGGACTGATGACCACAGCAGTTAAATCCCATAGCGCTCAGAGTCATTTTCTAAAGGTTTCGAAATAAATAACATCATCGTGACGTGTCCTGTTCAAGAAAATTTCATTACAAAAGGATTTTTCGACTGACTTGTCAGCAAAATATCACAACTGCGTAGTTGATGATGGCGATGCTGAATTGTCCCGTTCATTTCGCCTGGATGCAAGTCGCTGCACGTAGACAACACTGAGATTTTGAGAATAGTATAATTTTTCCACCATTAGTTACTATACCACCTAGCATAGTCAAGTTTTATAAGACTGTACGTGCTACGAAGCAGTAGCTGAAAGGCCAAATTCTTTAGATGTCTGTCGTGTAGTAGCATTTATAAGCTCCGCGAGCGAGGTAGCGCAGTGGTAAACACATCGGTTGAAATCCCCGTTCGGAAATCCAGATTTCGGTCTTCCATGATTTCCCTAAATCGCTTATGGCAAGAGCAAGGATCCTTTCAAAAGGTCACGACCTGATTCCCTCCATGTCCAATTCCAGCTAGTTGTCGCCAATAACCTCGTTGTCGACGGCACATTACATATCAGTCTTCCTACCTTCTCCCCTACGGCACACCCCAGCCGACGAAAACTTCCTGAGACAAAGTGAATCAAAGCAGGCGTTAAGTATCGCCCCGTCTGTATGAAGGAATTGCAGTAATATTAAATGTCAACGTCGCCCATCTTTGTTCTTTAACATGCTGTAGGATGTGTTTTTTCTACGGTTCACGTTCTCACACATAGACGTAGGTCAATCAGTAGAACACACCAGCGAGATTTCAAATGCTGTGTCTCCCACTGATTTTACCCCACTACGTTTAGTCTGTGAGATCACATGTGGTTAATGGCAGTTTGGCTAATTGTAAACATAGTGTTCACAAGTAATTTTCTTTGAGCTGCTCTCGTTTTGTTAATGAATATTTCGCTCGCGGTACATGCCTGAATACTGGGGTGGACAGAACACGATGAGTGAATGAATTCTAACACCGTTGGGGCGAATTATATAACTACATCTTCCTGTTTTCGCTAAAATTTTATTCGTGTTTTTTTCCCCCTGCATATAGAGACTGACAGATACATTGTCATCTCAGATTCTTAAATCGATCATAACTTCTACGTTGAAGTATAGAACTGGTCATATTATGTTCCACACTTGTTAATGGTAGCGTGATAGTTGTCGTTAAAGTGGCGCATCTGTTCTTTACCGTAACTTACTGATAACAAGGCACGATTTAACTTTGTCCATGATGCAGGGAATTGGTTGATATCTGTAGCTGTATTAAGAAACTTACGAAATAACACTTTTTAAGCGTCAGTGACATTCATTTATCGGTCATAAGTAGTGTATAACAGTTTGGTGATGACTTTTAAGTAATATATGCTGTAGAAGCAACACGACTGAAAGTTTAGTATCCACAGAACATCACGAATGAATGAATAATTCTTTACACCATGCTCAGCCGAGTTACAGCTGGATGTATTATTTCCTTTACAATCTTTTTCGAGCAACGCGGGAATTATAGACCGTACTTTCGGGTTCGTTTCTTTTTCTTGCCATCTGTAAATTGACAGAAATACGGTTCAGTATTAATAATATTTGCAGTCAGTCATCCTCAGTTGATACTTCTGTTATGTTTACCATGTACATATGAATAATTCAGTCTTGTGCAACTGTTTATTTTGTTTTAGCCAAACATGATCCGCCTATTCATATTTGACATCCTCTGTGGTTTTATTTTTCCAGTTTTCTCATGTGTCCATTGGTTCTTGTATAGACACTAGATTCACACAGTTTCCACCTGATGCTTTTTTTTTTTTTTGTCATCAGTCTTCTGACTGGTTTGATGCTGCCCACCGTCCGCAGCTCGTGGTCGTGCGGTAGCGTTCTCGCTTCCCACGCCCGGGTGCCCGGGTTCGATTCCCGGCGGGGTCAGGGATTTTCTCTGCCTCGTGATGACTGGGTGTTGCGCGCTGTTCTTAGGTTAGTTAGGTTTAAGTAGTTCAAAGTTCTAGGGGACTGATGACCATAGATGTTAAGTCCCATAGTGCTCAGAGCCATTTGAACCATTTGATGCTGCCCGCCCTCTCCTATGATGATGCTGTGTCGTATTTATGTAACTACATCTTCACTACACATATCCTTTCTTGTTGCTCCCTGCACATGGCCTGCTCACTTCCTCATAGAACAATCAATGGCCACTTGAAAGAATATAAAAATGAAAGCCACTGATGATACCTAGTATGAATAGTCGAAACTTGTTCCACGCGATAAAAATAGTAGATGTAAGATCATCCCAGATTCCCAAATCAAAAGTAACTCTACATTGAAATGCATACCGTGGCCACGTCTTCGTCACTTGTAATAGTAGATCAGATGAATGACACGTATTATTAATTTATCTGAACATTTCTATTTCGTAAGCTTATGGGTAACTGGTATTCGGCAAATTCCGACTGTACAAAAGAGACACAATATGTCTTAAACAAACTGACGGAGTGCTTCACTCTGCAAGAACTTTGGTGCAATGGTAAACAAACTTTCTCGTCCTCAAATGCCACCCATGTTGTACGTGGAATTTCGAAGCCTCATTAGCGAGTCTCAGATTGCGGCACAGGCGAACGGTCATTTTACGAGCGGCTAATTTTACGCGCGACCGAAGTCCTGTGCCACGGAACGGGCAGGCAGCTCGCGCGATAAATGCAGACGAGTTGATTTGAGCAGCGTGTGGCGCGCCTTTGTGTGTGTGTGTGTGTGTGTGTGTGTGTGTGTGTGCGCCGTGCTGAGAAATGTGTCAGGCCCCCTCGCATCGCATCGCAACGCGTCTGCAGCATCGACCGCACCGCGCCGGGCGCAGTCTGGCAATGCTGCACCGCCGGGCGCCGGAGCCGGGCCGGCAGGCTTACGTAAGGAGACGTGGCAACGTCGCGCGGCGCCCTTTAAAGCCGCACTGCCTGAGCGGGCAGGCCGCTAACGGAACTCGCAGGCTTGTCCGGTCTGGTCCGCATTCCTTTCACCTACAGCACCTCGGCCCCGCTCAGCAGGGCGGTGTCTGCTGTGCGCCACCACAGCCCAGCGCCCTAGCCTCTGGGAAAACCCGTCGCGTGCGCTCAGCACGACAGTTTCCAAAATACATGCCCTTCCTGCACCTTTCTGTTACCTTCCTTTGTCCTGACAAAAATTTATAACTCGAAACCGTGGCCGTCTGAAAACACAGTTGACTTAGTGCCGCTGTCGACAACGGAAACAAATTACCGTTAATTACACAAGAAGTAGTAATAGTAATGTTTCAGTCACAAGTCCTTTAAAAACCACAAGATGCATTTGGGATGCTGTAGATCCACCATCAGGTGCAGATCGTTTAACTCATTATTTATTTATACCGAGCGGGGTGGCGCAGTGGTTAGCGCGCTGGACACGCATTCGGGAGGACAACGGTTCAAACCCGTCTCCAGCCATCCTGATTTATGCAATTTTGTCATATGATGACATGATGGAGACCGTGGCTGTTGTTTGAAGACAAATGTTGATGGTGTTAGGACAGCAACCAGCCACAAATTTACTTTCAGTTCCTTTATTCAAAGGAAACAGTTACCGGTTTCGAATCGTGATTCATCCTCAGACTGTTTACACGCTTTCTTTATGACATTTGGTGTGTTTTTACGGATTAATTGTCCTAAAATATAAATAAAACATAATTATAAACACGCCACACACAGACGGTTGCGTTACAGATTTTCGTTGCATGTGAATTACGTGAAACGTCGGTTTCGAGTGTTTGTTTTCATAACAGTCGTCCAACAGATGTAAATGCATTTCCACTGCACCGGAATATACAAACTCAAATGTGATACATGCCCAAAATTCTACTTTGGACAGACAGGCAGAAGTTTTGAAATTAGATACAAAGAACATACTGATGCTCTAAGACTTGGTAACTTGAACAAATGAGCATTTGCAGCCCATATTGCTGAAGAAAACCATTCAGTGGGAAACATTGAGGACAACTTAAAAATTTTGCATCTAGCAGAAAAAGGAGCCACTATGAATATATTAGAAGAATTAGAAATACACACACACAAAATCAGCACCCCAGACTATATCCTTAACGAACAAACAGAGTTAGCTAACACCCCTTTCCTGAAAAATTTCCAAAAATTACTTTCCAGCCTCCAAAGCAAATAATATTAATACACCTATCTGCAGATCAAGTAGCAAATTTAAATGTTACTATAATTCTCATGATGCCAAATGTAATTAAATAATATACTATTTCACCAATACAGTTCTAAATATATATAAAAACTTTATAATTAATTTAGCAATATCAACTCAAAACTTCAATGTCTCTGTACTAATGTAAAAGGCATTACAGTTGTGTAAATGAATATACGATCCTTTCCAAACATAGGACATCATCGTCAAATGTTACGATGTATCATAGCATCTGTGATACTCATATTTTTGTAAGCTCTTTGTATGTATCAAAACATGTGGTGCGTGGTTGAAATGATCTCAGCGACAAATCTAAAGTGTACAGTGTGAACTATTTACGTGTGCAACAACGAGGATGCAGTAGGAATACATTTACATCTGTTGGACGAATGTTATGAAAACAAACACTCGAAACCGACGTTTCACGTAAGTCACATGCAACGAAAATCTGTAACGCAAACATCTGTGTGTGGCGTGTTTATAATCATGTTTTATTTATATTTAGGACAATTAATCTGTATAAACACACCAAATGTCATAAAGAAAGCGTGTAAACCGTCTGAGGATGAATCACAACGATTCGAAACCGGTAACGGTTTCCTTTGAATAAAGGAACTGAAAGTAAATTTGTGGCTGGTTGCTGTCCTAACACCATCAACATTTTTCATCCTGATTTAGGTTTTCCGTGATTTCTGTAAATCGTTTCAGACCAATGCCGGGAAGATTCCTTTGAAAGGGCACGGCCGATTTCCTTCCCAATCCTTCCCTAATCCGAGCTTGTGCTCCGTCTCTAATGACCTCGTTGTCGACGGGACGTTAAACATTAGTTTCCTCCTCCTCCTCCATTATTTACATCTGTTCTTGGGCGAGGTGATGTAGAATGTACTTTCCTGTTGTGAGAACGTTAGATATTATATTTCGAAACTGCGAGTCAAACAACAGAAAAATAAGATAACAACAGTTAAATGATTTAGGAAGATCATTTCTGACACCAGGAAGATCGTAAATGTTGATATAACCATTTCGTAACTGCAGATCACTCACTCACTTGATTGTTTACTCAAAATACCTCACGGATAACGGAATAATGCGAGACGACCAAAGATGAAGCTATCTGTGTTGTGTCAGTTGTCAGAGTTATAAAATACTGTGACATAATTATGTAGATATTAAATTTGAAATAAACCTTCGAAATTACTAATTACCTACTGTTAGTGAAATGTGCCTGGTGGTGTAACGCGGATTAAAGCTTTGCGATTTTACAGACGCATATTTAAACTTTCTCTGGCATATCTTCAGCCTTAGCATTGAGTTCATCGTGAAATACAACCATATTGTTTTCTCTCTTGTTAATAATGTGTTTAGTTTCGACCATAAGCTATGCAGTGGCTGATATTTTCGAAGCTGGTAAGTGTCAAGGCATTAATGTGATCTTGGATGACAATCACATACAGAGCTGCGAAAAGTGAACGAGATACCGTTACTCATTATAGTTATTCAAAATAAGGTCGTTATCGGTTCTGAAGCAACAGTTCTTCAGACGGCAGTGCACATTTATTGGTGTTTTCTTACATCGTGTTGACAGAGAAATAGCTGCATTTTCTGATTTATAAGGAACTGCCTGCAAGCAGCTCATGGGTAGGTCCTATTTATTGCTGCATTACCAGCTTCTGACTTGGCGATCGTAAGAGGAGGCAGATACGAGCTGCAACTATAATTTAGTTAGTGAAACCAAACTTTAAAAAACTAAGAAAGTAATATCGGTAATTCTGGCAAATCATCGATTTCTCGTAGCCTCTGTAACGCTGTTAAATTTCTGCAGTACCTGTGGTAGAACCGATGCTTCATATTGTGCTCACAAGAAGCTTATTGCATTTTTCGCTTTCAAATGAACTGCCTGCTGCTAGTACTTGGTGATATCTCATTTAAAGCTGTGCTACTAGTTTCTGACGTGTTCTTTAGCGGGTACAGTCACATACTTAAATATTCATAGCCATAGTGACGAATGACAACATAGTGTGCTTCTTAAAGGTGCAATACTTTAGTGTTGCGGCGTCAAAAAACTTCTGCACAGCATTTCGACGCTAGGCTCACTGATTCATTAGTGAAACAAGATTTTCGACGTGCATAATACTCAGTGAATGTATCAGTTTCCTTAAAACCCGCAATAAGTCGTTATAGTTTATTAGGACTGTTATAAAATAAAACCTTTTTCATAGTATATCTCGTTTCTGTGGTGCACCACCACTTCAAGTAACCTTTTCCACTACTGGAATACTGCATTTCCAACTCTAAAATGTAAAGTAAAACGTGTGCTGCTCTCTGATGTTGAATCTATTTATAAGCAAAGGGTAAATGCCCTATTTCTAAATAAAGGAGTTTAGGAGATCTCTTGTATTTTCTTAGCGCAAGCTAAACATTACATTTCAAAGGAACTAAATCGTATGGTATGAATAAAGAATGTCATTTTTGATCTTTCGAACAAAATTGCTTTAGTTTCTTTCCAACTATTTTTTTCGCGAGGTTTGTGTGTTATATACATCATGCAAAACATTGCATATTATACACAATAGTTTATCACCGAGCAAGGTGGCGCAGTGGTTAGCATACTAGACTCGGATTCGAGAGGACTACGGTTCAAACCCGCGTCCGGCCATCCTGATTTAGGTTTTCTGTGTTTAATATTTTTTGTGTGTGATCTAAAATTTAAAAACCTCTCTCACACCGGCCTGATTTAGCTTCACTGATCAGGATAGTAAAAACATGCGTATATTAAGGGAATTTTCATTGACAAAGCAGGCTTATCACATTCACACAGTTCAATGCTGTTCTATCATGATTAAATTGAGCTTAACTTAAATTGCATAAGGCAGTGAAGCAATTTCGAAGTCTCGGTGCGACGAAAATTGTCAGTCGATCTCCTGGAAACATTTGTAATAATTATTAACTTTCGGTGATCACGTGGGGAAGACCGGAGATCTGCTGGTAAGACCGTGTTAGCCTATTTATTTGAAGTAACTGGATATCTTGAGCATACAAAACGGCAGGTTCGTCCAGTGTAAATCAGACGTTCCCCACTGATCCCGTGCAACACAGCGTAGTAAGCAAACACTGTCAATAATAAACAGTTAAATAATACGCGAACACACTTACTTTAGTTTAGTTCATGTATTAAATTCCTTTTATACACAATCTCATCAAGATGGCGACTAGCCCAACTATACATACATATACATCCTCCTTTCACGACTAATCGGCAAGAAGTCCTCTTTCTTTTCATAAGAGAAAACATAGATAGCAGAGAAGCTATTCCATGGAGTAAATGGACGCTCCAAGGAATAATTGGACTTGAAACTACTTTGCATTGATAATCGGTAAGATAAGAAGAGATGTTTCGAGATATGTACTGAGTTATATAATTTATAAAATTTCTGAAAATATCGCGGAGAGACCGCTGCAAGAGACATTACATCGCCCCTCGCAGCGAGCAAAGTTGATATGTATCCACTTTGCGAGCTAACTGTTGGCTTAGCTAACTCGTTAGAATTTGTGGAACATACGTTCCTATAAATTTTAAGAAGTTAGTAAGATTTTTTTTGATTACAAGAATTGAAAGAGATTTGTATCTTCGTTACTAGATACCTAGTTGTTGCAATCACGTGTACTGGGGCATACCTGCATCCCACGTACACAACCAGGGAAGATTGACTTATATAGTTGTTAATCAGGTCTACCTATTCAGGAACTGGCCTTCACAGGGAAACCCCGGAAAACCTGGAGGCTTAGACCCCAACTAGGTATCACAGATGATAGGAAAGACGGAATAATTTAGAAATTTGAGAGATATTCTAGAATTCATAGGAAAGATAAAATCTGCCTCATAGCCAAAAAAAAAATCTTTACACGTGCAAATTTTTTACAATCTTCTGAAAAATTTTCTTCATCGATGTCCTGCTGAACTGCGGTGAAACTGATCGAACAGGAACATGGAACACGGCACGGAGGGCAGGCGTCGCATTGGCGTACCGGACAGGAGACGTAACGGATTTTCCGAGACCAGAAGGAACCTCAGGAACAGGTACTCAGGATTGTGGCATGAAACAATCGAAATTCGTCTAAGGAATGGTCAACTATTAAAGATTCCTGGAAGAGAAGGGTTAGTCGAATTTCTCCAGATTCATTTTGAACTCAAATATGGACCTGATCCATCCAATCTTCCATCTGAGGAATGGGAAAATCCATTCGTCTTATACTTTCCGCACCTAGTTAATCGATACTGTAGTTGCACAATATCACAACTCCAGATCGGAAAACAATTTTGAAAACATGGTAAATTTCATCCATCTTCTTGAGTAAGCCGAAAGGTTCTAATCCTGGTTTTAATTATTTATTTATTTAATTTGTTTTTTCGTTGGCTTTTCCAGGTGGAAGTAGATCTGAATCTTTCCTAATTTGGTTTCAAGTACGAATGTGGATAGCATGTCAGAATATTAAAAACTTTATTATTTGAGACAATTTCCAAAAAAAATTATATCTTACTCATACATGATTAAAATGAAATTTTGCTGAAAGAGAACGTTTAATTAAGTTTTGCTGCATGACCACTCCAGCTGAAATTAATCTTAATTAGTATTTATTGACACTCAAATTTTTCTCTTTTATACTCCAAATGCCGCATTTTCTCATGAACATATATGAATGCAATATAACAATAAACAAATCCAACTGGAAAATGACACATTATTACAAATTCAATGAACAACTTTCTTATTAACTCTAATTTTATAAACACACACTAATCTGGTCAATTAAATTCTCTTGAATAGAATTTAGCTCGCGCCAAAAAAAAAAAAAAAAAAACCAGCGAGTCTTTATATCTGTGGACAGTAGCAATAGATTCTAATTTCCTAACGCGGTTCATTTGTTCTCCTGTGAACTGTCAGTTTACAAACACTAACTTCACACGCAAGCGCCGTATTCGATCATATAGTTTCAGTAAACTTATTCTCACTGGAGATTAACACTCCCTGAATGTATATTATTTCACACGCACAAGCTTCTTTGGTGATCATCGTGTAGACAGATAATCCATAAGTCTTCACAGCAGCAATAGCTACAGTTCCACTTACTTTTCTAAATATTCCTATACTATCACAGAAGCAATCGCTTACTGTTCATTAAACTATCACAGATGCTTGGCATGCTGTCATTTAACTTATCACAGTAGCTGAGGCATACTGTCCTTCGAACTTCATTTTTAACACCCAAATACTTCATACAGACTTTTCATTTAATTTGAAACACTTTCCTTAAAAGTACCTCTTTAGGTCTACATGGGGAAATAATCCTTTTATTCTTCCAGAATCCGGATATGCTAATAAATACGCACCAGGATTCGGTATATCAACTATTATACTGTATATGGACCTGTATAAATTAGATTCCATTTCCTGATGGTCTTCTTCAACCTTGATGACTTGATGTGTCTTCTTAAAAGAATTTTTTGTCCGATATTGAAAGTCCGAATCCGTTTGATGTTTCTGTCATGGATTTCCTTTCGCTATCTTGCTTTCTCCGTAATATTAATGAGAGCATTGCGAATTTTTTCTTCCCATGACATTTTGGTGTCCTCGAGTTTAGGCAAGTTATCTACCCAAAAGTTTCTTTCGTTATCTCTGAACATCAGTTCATTCGGGGTAAAGTTTGTAGAAATATGAGGTAAATTATTATAAATCTGCTCAAACTCGGTCAAATAGTTTATCCAGGTAGTTTGTTTATCATGACAGTACGTTCTCATGAATCTGTTTAGTTCTCGAAAAACCCGTTCAATTAAATTCCCTTGTGGATGATAGCAAGATGTAAATATCTGTTTTATTCCTAGTTGTGATACTAATTTTCTCCATAAATATCCAGTAAATATCTTTGCATAGTCGGAGATTATAGATTTTGGAATCCCTGCATGAGGAATGTAGTCATTTACAAACTTTACTGCTGCAGCTCTTGCAGTTGATGATTTTATAGGATATAGTTTAACATATTTTGTAAACACATCACAGAATCCAATAATGTACTTAACACCACCTCTGGCTTTATGAAGTGGTCCACAAATATCACATAATATAAGTGATCTTGGTGCTTCAGGTATTATTGAGTGAAGCGCAATTTTATTTCCCTTGTTGTCCGGCTTAGCCTTTTGACAGAGAATACATTTCTGTATGACTTTGTGCACTTTTCGCCTTATATTTGGGAAGTAACAATAATATCTAATCTTATTAGCACACTGTACAACACCAACATGACCCCAGGTCAAATGTGTAAACCAAATTAATCGTTCTTCATATTCTTCGGGAATGCAGACACACCACTTTGGATTCTCAGCCTTCCCAGATTTAAAAAATAAAATATTATTCACAAGCCGGTAGTATTCCAAATTGTTGATTGAATTGTCGTATTATAGCATTCCATCGTCGATCCTCCTTCTGAAGATGAGCCATTGTCTTACATAAATGAATATAATATAACTTGTAATTATTTTCTTGAAGAAGAAGCACTGGAAATTCTGCCTTATTATTTACATCCAGTTCAGGTGTTATTCCTTCTGGAGATCTTGACAACGTGTCAGCTATAATATTTTCTTTTCCGGCTACATGAATAATTTGAAACTGATATTCTTGCAGCGCCAGCGTCCACCTTGACAAGCGAGGATGCAGCAACTTACAAGTTTGTAAAAAGGCTAGTGATTGGTGGTCACAATAAACGACTATCCTTGAGCCATATACGTGATAATTAAACCTTTTCAAAGACCAAATAACTGCTAAAGCTTCCAATTCCGTAGTGGTATATGCTCTTTCACAGGTGGATAAAACTCTGCTAGCAAATGCAATTGGACAAAAGGTTTTTACACCATCGATGTACCTAATTTGAAATAAACAAGATCCTAATCCCACATCTGATGAATCAGTGGCTAAACAGAATCCGACATTCATATTAGGGTGGTATAATAACGGAGAATTTATCAGTTGATCCTTAATTTCACAAAAAGCCTTTTCACAATCATTAGACCATTGCCATGGTACATCTTTCCTAAGGAGCCGGTTTAGTGCTTCAGAGTTCATTGCTTGAGTTTTAATAAGTCGACGAAAAAATGAAGCCGAGCCTATAAAGCCTTTCAGTTGTCTTCTGTTTCTTGGAGTTGGAAAATTTTTTATCGCACTAATCTTCGCTTCCGTTGGAAGAATGCCTTTTGCATTAATCATATGTCCTAAAAATTTAATTCTCTGTAGAGAAAATTGGGATTTTTTAAGATTTGCCGTTATACCAGTTTGTTTGAACACAGCAAAAATCCTCCTAATAAGTTGTACATGTTCCTCCCAAGTTTTAGAGGCAATTAATAGATCGTCCACAAAAATTGTTATTCGACTACGTAGTTCTGGTCCTAGGGGATAGTCCAACGCAGAAATAAAAACTCCAGAGCTGATATTGAGACCAAACGGAACGACCTTGAACTGATAGCTTCTCCCTCCATATATAAAAGCAGTATATTTTCTTGACTCCTTGTCTAACTGGACTTGCCAGAACGAACTTCTCAAATCAATACTGGTTAAATAGGATACATCTTGAAACTTCTGTATTAACTCATCGATGTTCTCCGGATGTGTGCGCACAGGTACTATAATTTTGTTAATTTCCCTTGCTTCTAATACTAATCGAACTTTTCCTCCTGGATTTGGTACAACAAGCAACGGAGAACAATATGGGCTGTTCGACGGTTCAATGATACCAGTTTAACATTTTTTGTATCTCTTCCTGAACTAGTTGTTTTAATCGCCAGGGAATGGGATAGTGTGTGCGGCAAAATGTCTTATGGGGCTTAATCTGTAATGTACAAATATATCCTCTAATAATTCCGGGCTTTTCATTGAAAACTGACTCATATTCTGTTAATATATTGAATAATTGTTCCCTCTGACTATCCGTTAGGCAATCTGACTCAGCAATCTTCTGTTCGACTGTTTGTCTGAAATCCTCTTCTTGAATTGACTTGATTGGTAGTCGTACATATTATTATTTTCAGCACAAATCAACTGCATAGCAGCACCACGGAAATATCGCTCATACACTGCCTGCTTTCTCAGTAAGATCAGTGTAACAAATTGATCTTCGATTTTAAAATGCACCTTTCCTTCTACCAAATCCAACTTGCAACTGCAGGCTTGCAAAGTTTCAATGCCAAGAATACAATCTACTAACAACTTTTCCACTACAAGGAATGTGCATTGTTTAGCTACATTTCCCAATATTATCTCTATAAGCGTTTGTATCTTGACGTTCCGGGATTTTGCTCCCACTGCACCTATAACTCGGCAATTTTGTACTGGTAGGACAGGGATTTTCTTAATTTTACTAATTCTGCGAAACAAAGTTCCGGATACTACGTCTGTAGATGAAGCTGTGTCCAATACAACATTGGTTAAAATTCCTCCCACTTCTGTGATAATCTCAGACACAGGAACCCTTTTATCTTCGACTACACAGGCCTCTAAGTCTCTCGTCAATTCATCTGTCATTAATTCGCCTTCATTATGTCTCAACATTGCCACGGAATTAATTTAGTTTAAAACAGGTTTGCCACTTTTGTATTCCCCGGCCGACTTTACGGAGCATAAAGCGGCCCTCTTCAGTTTAAATGTCGATTAGTATTTCCTCTTGAATCATCTACTACTTCTGTTATGACTGGTTGTTGTTGATGACTGGTTGTGTTATTTGCTTCAAATCTAGGGTCAGAATTTCTGTATGCATTATTATTATTTGAAGACTGCTGGTTCTGGTAATCTCTTGCATTTCCAAACATTGGGTTGTATCTGCGACCCGTTCGATTGTCTCTGAATCTGCCCCTCGCAGCACTGTTATTGAAATTTCCATTTCCGTTGCAATTGTTTCCGTTGAATCTCTGACTATTCCTAGTATAATAATTATTAAATCCGTTTCCGTTCCGGTTTGCGTTTGGCGCCTCAATCGCTCACCTCTGCATAACCGGTTGTCTTGGCCGATGTTCATCTTCCTCGATCTTATCTATAGTGTCAAGCGTAGTCATGAAAGAGTCAAGGTCATGCTCATTAATATACAGCATTCTATTTCTGATGCTGGCCGGAATCGAGATTTTAATATGCCAATTACGTCTTGTAGAGGCATAGGCTTATCCCAATACCGCGATTTGTTTATATATTTCTCAAAGTATTTCTTTAAAGACCCACGTGAAAAGGCAAAAGGTTCCGGGTATAATACCTCCTGCCTTAAACGTTCTTGTACTCCTTCAGACCAGTATTTGGATAAAAATGCTCGTTCAAAATCTTCATATGTGTCCCAAGTTGATATCATATCAGATGCCCATATAGCTCCTGACCCCTGAATATAACCGGTCACGAAATTAACCTTTTGCCACTCACTCCAATTTTTTGGCAATACTCCCCTAAAACTTCTTATAAACACTACGGGATGAACATTTTTCTTGTCTGGGTTGTAGATCTGGAATTAACGTTGTTTCAACATTTTCTCCTCAGTATTGCTTTTACAATTACAGTCATTATGACTACCCTCATAGTGTTGTGATTGATGTTGATTGCAAAAACGAACGTGTGCATTAATGTCCCTGTCTGTACTTGGTCGGGTAAATAATGTAGCTTCATTGATAGATCTTGTTATGGGTTCATTTCCTTGCGTGAAACACAAATCTTCTCGAGATAGATTTAAAGATCTCTCAATGTTTTCTTTCCATTGATTAAGTTCTTCGCCTAGTTGTTCTTTGGCTTCTCGAAAACCTTTATTAAATAAATTTTCTTCAGAACTGTAGGTCATAGATTGTATAACTGCTCTGATCGTACTTGGTCGGGTAAATAATGTAGCTTCATTGATAGATCTTGTTATGGGTTCATTTCCTTGCGTGAAACACAAATCTTCTCGAGATAGATTTAAAGATCTCTCAATGTTTTCTTTCCATTGATTTCTTCGCCTAGTTGTTCTTTGGCTTATCGAAAACCTTTATTAAATAAATTTTCTTCAGAACTGTAGGTCATAGATTGTATAACTGCTCTGATCGTAAGTTCAACATTGTCTGAAGAAATGCTTTGCCTTTCTAAACTTAACTGCGAGAATTTTCCCGCGAGAATGTTTACCTTATGATCAACCTCGTCTTGTCTCTCCTTTATGTTATTTATGGATTTATCCTAATTTTGGATGTCCTTCGGGATCTTGTCTTGTGATTGTCTCAAATCCTGCATATCTGCTGACATCTCATTTACTTGTTGCTTTAATTCATCTTGAACTTCAACTAATACCGGAATTACCGCCATAGAACATTGCATCTGTTCTTGTGCTTGAACTATCTGTGGGACTGACTCGACCTGCCCTTTAATAGTATCAAGCTTAGTAGCAACGTACTCAGTTAGCTCTAGGCGTAACTTCTTCGCATTTTCATTACACTGCTGAGTGACTTGCTCAATTTGAGCAGCTAATTTTAATTCTGTCTTTTCATTCTGAATTTTCAATTCTTCCGCAGTTTTATTTAATTTATCATCAAGTTTCTGAAAACTCTCTACTAATTTATTATTTAATTCCGCTTGATTAGCTTCTAATTGCTCCTGGACTTTCACTTGATTGCCTGCTAATTGTTCATTCATTTCCCTTTTAATCTCTATTTGCGCTTTAGTTAATTCCCTTTTGGTCTCTATTTGCACTTTAGTTAAGTCTGTTACATTATTGGCTAACAGTGTTAACTGCTGCATGATTACAGTCAATGGGTTTATTTCGTCCTGCTCAGATGACATCGAAACACTTAAGCTTTGTTGTGGGGCCTGACTAACGCTGCCGCTAGTCACTACTTCAGTTAAGCTAGCGTCTAATGTTTCACTAACCTCAGAAACAGCTGAGGGCTGTTGTGATTCGCTCTGCTGTTGCATTGCCATTTTATAAGCCACCCTAGTAAGAACCATTAATACACAGAACAACAAATATACACTCCTGGAAATTGAAATAAGAACACCGTGAATTCATTGTCCCAGGAAGGGGAAACTTTATTGACACATTCCTGGGGTCAGATACATCACATGATCACACTGACAGAACCACAGGCACATAGACACAGGCAACAGAGCATGCACAATGTCGGCACTAGTACAGTGTATATCCACCTTTCGCAGCAATGCAGGCTGCTATTCTCCCATGGAGACGATCGTAGAGATGCTGGATGTAGTCCTGTGGAACGGCTTGCCATGCCATTTCCACCTGGCGCCTCAGTTGGACCAGCGTTTGTGCTGGACGTGCAGACCGCGTGAGACGACGCTTCATCCAGTCCCAAACATGCTCAATGGGGGACAGATCCGGAGATCTTGCTGGCCAGGGTAGTTGACTTACACCTTCTAGAGCACGTTGGGTGGCACGGGATACATGCGGACGTGCATTGTCCTGTTGGAACAGCAAGTTCCCTTGCCGGTCTAGGAATGGTAGAACGATGGGTTCGATGACGGTTTGGATGTACCGTGCACTATTCAGTGTCCCCTCGACGATCACCAGTGGTGTACGGCCAGTGTAGGAGATCGCTCCCCACACCATGATGCCAGGTGTTGGCCCTGTGTGCCTCGGTCGTATGCAGTCCTGATTGTGGCGCTCACCTGCACGGCGCCAAACACGCATACGACCATCATTGGCACCAAGGCAGAAGCGACTCTCATCGCTGAAGACGACACGTCTCCATTCGTCCCACCATTCACGCCTGTCGCGACACCACTGGAGGCGGGCTGCACGATGTTGGGGCGTGAGCGGAAGACGGCCTAACGGTGTGCGGGACCGTAGCCCAGCTTCATGGAGACGGTTGCGAAAGGTCCTCGCCGATACCCCAGGAGCAACAGTGTCCCTAATTTGCTGGGAAGTGGCGGTGCGGTCCCCTACGGCACTGCGTAGGATCCTACGGTCTTGGCGTGCATCCGTGCGTCGCTGCGGTCCGGTCCCACGTCGACGGGCACGTGCACCTTCCGCCGACCACTGGCGACAACATCGATGTACTGTGGAGACCTCATGCCCCACGTGTTGAGCAATTCGGCGGTACGTCCACCCGGCCTCCCGCATGCCCACTATACGCCCTCGCTCAAAGTCCGTCAACTGCACATACGGTTCACGTCCACGCTGTCGCGGCATGCTACCAGTGTTAAAGACTGCGATGGAGCTCCGTATGCCACGGCAAACTGGCTGACACTGACGGCGGCGGTGCACAAATGCTGCGCAACTAGCGCCATTCGACGGCCAACACCGCGGTTCCTGGTGTGTCCGCTGTGCCGTGCGTGTGATCATTGCTTGTACAGCCCTCTCGCAGTGTTCGGAGCAAGTATGGTGGGTCTGACACACCGGTGTCAATGTGTTCTTTTTTCCATTTCCAGGAGTGTATAAAGTCACTCTCATCTGAGTTAGTAATGTCACTGACCTAAACTTTGCATAATACTCACTTATAATAAACACTTCCTGTCTAAAGTTCAACCCAACATTCACTTAATCAATCTAATTCAAACCGATAGACATTTAAATAGTTATTCTAAATTTCTATCTACAAAATTTTAATTGTATATTGTCTGGCCTGAACGACGTTCTCGTAGGTTGTGGCGAAATTGTGACTTCTGGAACAGGCCTCGTCTTCTTTTCTCTCGTGCACATGCAACACAAAATTCACACAATGTTTAAGTAATGCTCAAAAATGAGTCCTGTCACGGTCGCCAAATTTAATATTTTTTGTGTGTGATCTAAAATTTAAAAACCTCTCTCACACCGGCCTGATTTAGCTTCACTGATCAGGATAGTAAAAACATGCGTATATTAAGGGAATTTTCATTGACAAAGCAGGCTTATCACATTCACACAGTTCAATGCTGTTCTATCCTGATTAAATTGAGCTTAACTTAAATTCCATAAGGCAGTGAAGCAATTTCGAAGTCTCGGTGCGACGAAAATTGTCAGTCGATCTCCTGGAAACATTTGTAATAATTATTAACTTTCGGTGATCACGTGGGGAAGACCGGAGATCTGCTGGTAAGACCGTGTTAGTCTATTTATTTGAAGTAACTGGATATCTTGAGCATACAAAACGGCAGGTTCGTCCAGTGTAAATCAGACGTTCCCCACTGATCCCGTGCAACACAGCGTAGTAAGCAGACACTGTCAATAATAAACAGTTAAATAATACGCGAACACACTTACTTTAGTTTAGTTCATGTATTAAATTCCTTCTCATACACAATCTCATCAAGATGGCGACTAACCCAACAATACATACATATACATCCTCCTTTCACGACTAATCGGCAAGAAGTCCTCTTTCTTTTCATAAGAGAAAACATAGATAGCAGAGAAGCTATTCCATGGAGTAAATGGACGCTCCAAGGAATAATTGGACTTGAAACTACTTTGCATTGGTAATCGGTAAGATAAAAAGAGATATTTCGAGATATGTACTGAGTTATATAATTTATAAAATTTCTGAAAATATCGCGGAGAGACCGCTGCAAGAGACATTACATGTGACTTCCGTTAATCGCTTCAGGGAAAAGCCGGGGCGGTTCCTTTGAAAGGGCACGGCCGACTTCCTTCCCTAATCCGAAGGGACCGATAAACTCAGTGTTTGGTCCCCTCGCGAAAAACAATCAAGCAACTGTATATCAAACACCGAATTCAGCCACTTTATTGTATCCCAACTAACTTGCAAAAAATTGCCTTTGAATAACACGTGGTCGTCACAAAAAACAATATTAACGACATGTGCAACAATTTAACAGTATTGGATCACTATGCGTCTAGTGTACAGTCAGAGATTTCAGCTTCCATTTACTTATCAGTCTTATCACCGGCCCTTTATTTTCCCCTTCTTGGTGTGCTATCCGAAATAACCTTTACGTGACAAGGCTTATTTTCCCTGAACTCATGCCTCTCAAGAAGAAGAGAAATTCTGTGAAAACCTAATCAGGCCTCAATATGCATGAGAGTGATATAGTAACACAACAATTTTCAGACTCACTCCACTGTTTGTTATAATAAGTATGGACATAGTAACGTAGCCAGCTGTAAATTCTGGATTACATTTAAAGAAATGTGGTTACTATTACTTTCTGCATTACAGATTTATGAGATACGAATCTCCAGCAGTATTCCTCTGCGTTCTCTCACTATTTTACTCAGCTTGTAAGCAGACTGCCTTACCCATTGTCGCAGTTGAATTTTTTCTGTCCACGAAGTCTTAGTTTGTCAGCTGAACATTTTTCACCTGATAGTTCCAGGCATGTTCAGCGGCCTAGAAACGTACCAGGAAGTTTCAATAACGTCTGCATAATTATATTCTTCCATAATTCTGTACATGTTCTACAATAACCTCGCAAATTTTGATTGCGTACGCGCTACTACCCGCCAGAGATTCGCGTTTCTGGCGGGTACGTCATCACAATGACGATCTTCCGATTACCAGCTGCAGCCTTGATAATGACGTGGTTCAAAATGTAAGTAGACGACTTATATAAGTTGTTGAAAAGAGAGTTTCTCGCAAGCAGCATCACATGAAAGTACCAAACGTAGCTGTTGCGTTAATATCAGCGATTTGTATAGGAATAAAACAGAAGTCTACAGCATGTACATGAGTATCATCGTCAGATATATTAGTACCCGATACATATAGTAACTAATAATCATTTATAACTCACATTACTGATGATGTTCTTACGGCATATGGTTAACAAGAAAAAAAATAATTATTTTTTCTTATGCAGACATTGAAGTCTTCAGTGCATGAAACCTAAATTGGTTAAAATTACCGAGAATTACCAAAAAAAAACAGTTGGAAATCTTTCATTTCTTCCTGATAACTCAAACTCCTCATTATATATTACGACAGATTACACCAGTGTAAAAGTGACAAGAAACGTTCTAGTAGTTTGTGTGATAACTTTCTCGAGGCCTGAAAGCTTGCTAATGGAAAAAATTAACATTTACAGAAAAAAAATCGTTTCTATTTATTGTCCTTTTACTGTTGAAACAGTTTGGCAAGGTTATGGTTTTTACGGTTCAAGAAGTTTGAAAGCTAATTTTTGTAAATAATTTCTGTAAATTCCACCGTGCTTCCAGCACATTTATAATAATTTAATTCCAAGCTCGTTTGGAAGAGATTTCTTCAAGACCATTACAAACAATGAAACAATGTGTTGTGCTATTTCATGCCGGCCGCTGTGACCGAGCGGTTCTAGGCGCTTCAGTCCGGAACCGCGCTGCTGCTACGGTCGCAGGTTCGAATCCTGCCTCGGGCATGGACGTGTGTGATGTTCTTAGGTTAGTTAGGTTTAAGTAGTTCTAAGGTTAGGGGAGCCTGCACGGTAGCTCAGCGTGTTCGGTCATAGGGCTGCTTGCCCTCTGTAATTAAAAAACTGAGTAAAGGAATCAACGATCAACTTGAACGGATGTCTTGTGACGTCCGCACAGACCAAACGCAACGAACAAGACCGAACACAATGAAAAAAGAAGGGAGGGAGGGAAGGCAGGCGGGGAGAGGGGGGGGGGGGGACTGATGGCCTCACAATGCTTAGAGCCATTTGAACCATTTTTGTTGCGTTATTTCGTGAATCATTAGTGAGAAACTAATTGGAATTTTGCCCATAGAACCGTGCTAGATGAACAATCCGCCTGCACAACCGCGCGTTAACACGCCGCTTATGCCTTACGGGATTCAGGGAGGCGCATTGGTCTCGAATCGAATCCGCCCAGCGAGTTAATGACGAGGGCCGCATTGTAGGGCAGCCTGGATCTGGGTTTTAGGTGGTTTCCCACATACAATTAGCTGAATGTCGGTTTGGTTCCCAGGTCCCACCTCAGTTTTACGATTCACAAGCATTTTGAACGTGTTCGCACACTTTCACGTGAGATAACACTAACACTAGATGCAGGCAAATGCGGCACACACATTCTGTACTGGTGGCGGGGAGGGCAGGAGGGGTGGGAGGGACAATGACAGGAAAGACATCTGGCTACCCTCTACCGGTAACGCTTCCAAATTCTGACCCTGTAAAATAACTGAATAAGGCCAGGAGAAAGATGAAGAAACAAACTAGATAAACGCCATGGGAGTCCCAGACGATTCTTTGAAACACATCTGAAAATAAGTATAGAAGTGACTGGTAGTTGTTCATTCCGAAATGGTACTTCACCATTGGTTGTTGTTCTGTCTTTATTTATCACCAGAAAAGGTGAGTTGCAGAGGCGAGTAAGGCATTTTTATCTACCAGAAGAAAACTCGTAACTGACATGAATGGTTGCAAATATTAATAATGTTTTTTCATAGACCATTTAGTCATCATGATACATATAGCTCTTCGGATTTAACGGATGTTTGTCTGCATGAGCGTACACCAGGTTCCAGCAGTGACATAGGGAGAGGGAAATTCATATTAATTTTGCGGGAATGACGAACTAGTTTTGAGATTTCACGACAGTTAGCTCTTGGTACATTTGCTTGTAGTCCACATCCATTTTTTATTACGACTTCCTCTTTATGTGAAAGGAATGATAGTGGAAATTCACTTTACAGAAAAACCTTTATTCTGATATTAAAAAAGGAAGATTTGTGCTTAACGTCCAGTCGACAAGGAGATCATTGCAAACGGAGCACAAGCTAGGATTACGGAAGTATGGGACAGGAAATCGGTCGTGCCCTTTCAAAGGAACCACAACAGCATTTGCCTAGCGCGTGTTAGGGAAATCACGAAAAATCTAATTAAGGATGTCCGGAGTGGAGTTTGAACCGTCGTACTCCCGAATTTTGTTATGATGTAAAAAATGATTTGAGTACTTATTAATGGCAAAAAATTGAATCAGTTGTCAGAACAGGAACACGAACACACAGTGCATGACTTTTACAAAATTGTACCGTAAAGCAAGAAAATTAGCTTCGCAGCAACCAACTAAACAACATAAAGTAGATTAGGGCAAAGACTAATGTGTTTCGTTGAACGAACTTCACCTTTGCCGTACCTGTTGCCTATTTTCCTATGTCTTCAAGGAAAGTCCACGTAGCGAAGCAGTGCGGTGGTAGTAGTACTGCAGCGGCATTTGAGAGATGCAGGGTTCAAATTCGCACCCTGTCACCCTGATTCAGGTTTCTCGGCTTAAGATAACCAGTTCGTGGTGAAAACCTGAGGTGGATCTGTCTCTGCAATACGAGCATGTGTTTACTGTCTTACGAACACATCTGCTGGACATGAAACGCTAATCTTACTTTTCTTTTCATAATAAGAAAAGCTGGTATACTTTGATGTTCTATGTCAACAAGAGTTCGATTCAGAGGAGCTACTCTTATAAAAACAGCTGCGTGTGACACAGTGGCCGAGTGCAAGACTTAACAATTGGGCGCAATTCGGGCGACTTGCGTGTGCCTACCTTACCCCAGTTACACAATCGCCGCAAGGGGGTCTACAGTTTAACGTGGGATCTCAACCACCTGTCGTTCCTGCCGACTCCTCACTTCGTTGAGAGGTGCAGGATCGATGAAAGGCAGACTGAAATTTTCTGAGGTCTCATTGGGATTTGAACCCGTGACTTCTCGGTTTCCAGGTACGCTATTAATCAGCAGATCACCAGGCCTGATAGCTATTCCTCTAATTAAACATTCCAACTGAATGATTTTTCTGGCTTTTGTTGCCGCATAAACGGTCAGGAATATGTTTACGTATACAGTACACAGCCGTTATATGTGATGAGCGATTAGCTCATTGTCTTAGCAGAATCTTGGATCGTACGTTTCACCCTTGGCCACAGAGCCTGAATGACCAAAACATTTGCTTCAAAGACCGGTTCTTTAATATTACGGCCGGCCGGTGTGGCCGTGCGGTTAAAGGCGCTTCAGTCTGGAACCGCGTGACCGCTACGGTCGCAGGTTCGAATCCTGCCTCGGGCATGGATTTGTGTGATGTCCTTAGGTTAGTTAGGTTTAATTAGTTCTAAGTTCTAGGCGACTGATGACCTCAGAAGTTAAGTCGCATAGTTCTCAGAGCCATTTTTTTTTAATATTACACTTGTTTTGCCTCTTCGTTAACAGTTAAATTGTTATTTATTAGTAACAGCAACGATGGGTAATTGTTACTGCTACTGATGAAAATCTAAGTATTGCAAAGGAAAAAAAAATACCGATCGTAGGTAAGTATCGCAGAAGTGTAATTATAATGATTAAAGAAGGGATTTTAAGGTGCAGCACCTTTCCAAAGACAGCGTTCCACACAAACAGGTCAATATATGCATTTATTTATTTATTGTTCTGCTAATCCAATCTATACAAGATGTAGCCTCTTTAAGTTACTAAATACATTTTTAAGAGGTTTTTCCATGCATCTCTGCCCGCTGCTGTCTTCTGACAGTTGAAGCCCTCAACTTTCCTGAGTTCCTTATCCCAGCGATATGGTGGTCTCCCTGGTGGTATTCGTTTTTCTCTGGGACTCCACTCTAAAACAGATTTTGTCCATCTTCCATCCTTCGTTCGCGCAATATGTCCTTCCCACTGCCATTTTAGAGTCTTAACCCGTTCTAATCTTTTACTCCCGTTATTGCTCGAATGCCTTCACTTTTCTGTCGATGTTTCTTAGTGAGACCTAACATTGACCTTTCCATAGGTCTCTGAGCAGTTCTAAGTTTCCTTTTGAAAAATTCATTTAGAGTCCAAGTTTCACACCCGTGCGTTAAAACCGGTAGGACACACTGATCAAAATTGTCTTCTTTAAGTAGACTGGCATGTTAGATTTTTTAACTGTTGCATTCCTTCCGTAAGCCCTCCAACCCAGTTTAATTCGACGAAAAATTTCAGGTTTCAAATCCCCTTTTGTGTAAATTAATTGCCCCAGATAAACGTATTCTGTAACATTGTTTAGGATGTTGCCGTTCAGTGTTACTTGTCCTGCAGATACCCACTTATTATGCATAACCTTAGTTTAGCGTGATTTATTTTAAGTCCAACATCCTGTCAACCACCTGTTAAGTCTTTTATAGAGGACTGCATTTCCATCTTACTGTTAGCTAGGACCACTATATCATCAGCAGATCTCAGGTTGGTGAGCCTCTTACCATTTATCCTCATTCCTCTGTTGTTCCAAACAATTATGGATGTAACCATCTCGAGAACTGCTAGAAATAACTTCGAGGATATAAGATCGCCTTGCTTTACTTCTTTTCCAATGGGAAATTCGCACTTGTTTTTTTCCTATGTCGATAGATGCTACAGACGTGTCATTAACGTTGCACAATATGTTTATATATTTTGTTTCCAATCCTTGCTCGGCCAGTGCTTGTATGACTGCAGTGTGGCTGACAGAATCAAAGGCTTTTTCGAAGTGATTGAAGGCTACGCATAGTGGCATTTCATACTCATTGGCTCGACTTATAACCTCACGCAGTGTGTTTGTATGGTCAATTGTACTGAAATCACTGCGGAATCCAGCTTGTTCTACGGGCTGTGCAGTCTCCACTACCGTTTTAATGCGAATTATCAGGACTTTAGTGAACACTTTATATATAATAGAAAGTAAGCTAATAGGGTGGTAGTTCTTCAGATCGTGAATCTTCCCTTATATATATATATATATATATATATATATATATATATATATATATATATATACAGTGCATATATGCATTTGCGCACATGAAATGAAGCAAAACAAGCACAGTTTGTCGTACGTTTTTGCACCTTTTCGTGACGATACTAAATTTTGCCCCTTTCCCTTCTATTCCACGCTTATGCGCCTTTCCCCCCATTTTTATCTGCGTTTTTAATAGATCAGACAGAATTGTTTTCTCCTCTTGAACAGGATTTTAATATTCTGTTTAAACAGAAATTAACAGTGGTCAATAAGTGTGTGTGTGTGTATCTGGATCCCGCTCCAGCTACTGCCGGGTCTGGGTGCTGACGAGTCCTCTCCATTTGGCTCGGTCCTCCCATCACTTTTCTTCCTCTACTTGCTGCCAGGTCACACCTCTCCTTTCCACAGATATTCTCACTCCCGTTTTCCACCTTGTCCTTGGGTGCCCTCTAGGTCTCTCTCCATCCATCTTTAGTTCTTCCATAATTTTGGGAAGTCTCTGCCCACGCATCCTCTTAACATTATTATAAGTATTAGAATATAATTTACGGAAAGTGCCAGTAATTATTCATACACCCAGCAACAATGGTCAACCTCAGCAACAACAGGCAGCCCTAGTAACAACTGTGAAACCAAATAAAATTTAAACAATGATGCTGCAACAATTGGAACCTAAATTCAGTCAGTGCTCGCATGAATTTAACGGTTCCTATCTATCGGCTGCGTATTGTCTTGCTGGACATGTAAATGTTTTACCAGAACGGATTTTTCGCAACAAAATGATGCCGAAGGTTAAGAAGGAGAAGTTGTGTGCACTTTCAGAAGGATTCAAGACTTAGTTTATCGAAGCTGGTGCCATCATACTGCGATATGTCGTCTGTGAAGTAAATATTGCAATCGATCACACATCAAAGAAAGAGAATCAACTAGCACACCCAGAACAACAAACATTTAAAAAACGCTGAACTGCGTAAGTCGAAACAAAAGCAAACTACCCTGATACACGCCTTCACTTCACGATCCGAAAATCAGCGGTCATTGAATGATTTTAATGCAGATCTTGCCATAGCATTAACCTAGTCAGGAATTCTAATCCACGAGGTAAACAATACTGCAGTCAAATCACATTTCTCGAGACAGACACGCGAAGGTCAATAAAGGTCAATGCTGGATGAGAGTACTCTGAAACAAAGCTACACACATCTAACTTATGAGAACGTTTTAGAGAAAATAAAAGAGGCGGTCGGCGAACATGAAATGGGATTCGTTTTAGATGAAACTACTGATGAGCTGCAAAGATATATTTTGAATGTGTTGCTTTTCCATTATATACTGATAGGGTAAAACCTATTCTTTTATGTACCAACTAAAGAAGACAAATGTTTGCACGACAGTGCAGACTTTCGACTATTCATGTGTGAATCTGTGGCCAGACCATACAATACGAAAAAGGCACGCTACATACGGCTTTCCAGCATTTGAAGGGCATGTAACTCAACCTCAATCATGTGAAATGTATTGAACATGGTCTACACTGCGCATGGAAAGTGCCAAGAAGTGTTACCGCAGGGTAAATGAATTCATTTCTGTTT
Source organism: Schistocerca nitens (assembly GCF_023898315.1). Taxonomy (NCBI): domain Eukaryota; kingdom Metazoa; phylum Arthropoda; class Insecta; order Orthoptera; family Acrididae; genus Schistocerca; species Schistocerca nitens. The sequence goes on from NC_064622.1 coordinate 129,896,797, forward strand.
TGAAAAAGATTCTGCTAAAGGCTCCCAGTAGTCAAGTTTCGTATCAAATGACAGGGCTCCACTTTCCACCGTTCCCTGTCGTTACAATGTGGGGTATTTGGATAAGATGCGCAGTTTTATTGTGGGAATACCTCGATAAAATCCAACTCTTCATATGTGCCATATACTCAATGGACACAGCAGTCATCCAGCAGGCCCAACAATTAGTCAACAACACAGACCAAGAGTTGGAACTTTTTGCAGTGTGTGGTTACAAGTATTTAGCTGACGTGATTCACAGTTTGGAAGAAGAATGTATGGAGAAATAGGAACAGTGGGAGAAGTTGATGAGTGTTAGGGACATCATTGACGGATTTGCTAAACAAATTCGAATTGAATTTTAAGAGCAACCCAGATGGGGAAACATTGGCAGTGTTGACTGAACTTCCTTTACGGATGCTACTAAGATAATAGTCCATTGGTTTCTGTGGTCGCTGAGCATAGTTTCTCCGTATATAAGGAGCTATTGGCCACAAAGCGCCGGCGTCGTGTCAAAAAAACTGAAATGATGTGTGTAACCCAGCGTAATATAACCCTGTAAACGGACCAAAAAAGTTTTTGTAGGGGGCTTAAAGCCACTTTTAGCAATTGCATCAGCATCTTTTTTACACCTTTTTGTTTGTATTCCCCCTACTCCCTTTTCTGCTAATAATTTGCACCTTAAAATTATTTCACTAGAAATGATACTGGCTCGATGTCTCAGTGGCAAAGTATGAAACTACAGGTTCAAATATTTCACGTTCGATTTCCAGTTAGTTCTAAGCTATTTAACTGTAACTTATCATTTCTTTCACCTTTGGAAATGTTCATTAATGTGAAAAATACAGAGTGGCATTTAATTACAACTGCTGTGTAATCGTCTTTAAACACTGGTGTTCTAAAACTATTCCCCTCTTCCTCTCTTCGGTAAGTACAATTAATATATGATAACGTACTGCGCTGTCTTGATTAGAACTGCGAGTTAGAATCCCTTCAAATAATTCTATACACGGTGTAAACGATAACCGTTTTTTGTCCGCAGCTCGTAGTCGTGCGGTAGCGTTCTCGCTTCCCGCTGCCGGGTTCCCGGGTTCGATTCCCGGCGGGGTCAGGGATTTTCTCTGCCTCCTGATCACTGAGTGCTGTGTGATGTCCTTAGGTTAGTTAGGTTTAAGTAGTTCTAAGTTAAGAAAAGGCAAACCTACGTTTCTAGCATTTGTAGACTTAGAGAAAGCTTTTGACAATGTTGACTGGAATACTCTCTTTCAAATTCTGAAGGTGGCAGGGGTAAAATACAGGGAGCGAAAGGCTATTTACAATTTGTACAGAAACCAGATGGCAGTTGTAAGAGTCGAGGGGCATGAAATGGAAGCAGTGGTTGGGAAAGGAGTGACACAGGGTTGTAGCCTCTCCCCGATGTTATTCAATCTGTATATTGAGCAAGCAGTAAAGGAAACAAAAGAAAAATTCGGAGTAGGCATTAAAATTCATGGAGAAGAAGTAAAAACTTTGAGGTTCGCCGATGACATTGTAATTATGTCAGAGACAGCAAAAGACTTGGAAGAGCAGTTGAACGGAATGGACAGTGTCTTGAAAAGAGGATATAAGATGAACATCAACAAAAGCAAAACGAGGATAATGGAATGTAGTCAAATTACATCGGGTGATGCTGAGGGAATTAGATTAGGAAATGAGACACTTAAAGTAGTAAAGGAGTTTTGCTATTTAGGGAGTAAAATAACTGATGATGGTCGAAGTAGAGAGGATATAAAATGTAGACTGGCAATGGCAAGGAAATCGTTTCTGAAGAAGAGAAATTTGTTAACATCAAGTATAGATTTAAGTGTCAGGAAGTCGTTTCTGAAAGTATTTGTATGGAGTGTAGCCATGTATGGAAGTGAAACATGGACGATAACTAGTGTGGACAAGAAGAGAATAGAAGCTTTCGAAATGTGGTGCTACAGAAGAATGCTGAAGATTAGATGGGTAGATCACATAACTAATGAGGAGGTATTGAATAGGATTGGGGAGAAGAGAAGTTTGTGGCACAACTTGACTAGAAGAAGGGATCGGTTGGCAGGACATGTTTTGAGGCATCAAGGGATCACAAATTTAGCATTGGAGGGCAGCGTGGAGGGTAAAAATCGTAGAGGGAGACCAAGAGATGAATACACTAAGCAGATTCAGAAGGATGTAGGTTGCAGTAGGTACTGGGAGATGAAGAAGCTTGCGCAGGATAGAGTAGCATGGAGAGCTGCATCAAACCAGTCTCACGACTGAAGACCACAACAACAACAAGTTCTAGGGGACTCATGACCATAGATGTTAAGTCCCATAGTGCTCAGAGCCATTTGATAACCGTTTGCTAGTTAGGAGAGTGGAGTAGGGGAAGTCGAGACGAAGAATTTCATGTAGGACACTAGCGGTCCATTAACTCCGGCCTACAAAACCATATAATCCATGGCGCATGCGCGCCGCATGAGATTTCAGTTTTCTTTCGCTCTCTTCGCGCAAACTATTACTCGTAGAGAAAAAAATGAATAGGACCTGTTTTGCAGAAAATTTAATGTTTAATTTTGAGATATTTTCGTTAGAGCCGGCGTTTTTCAAGTTATTCAGAACAAACATTAAAAAGTGATCTTAAACGCACTTCCACCCTCCATCGGGCAGTACTTTTCATTGTTGTCCATGGCATTCCCTCCAACCAGTGTACAAAAATTAGCGACTACGTGGATATTTTCCCGTATTGTACGTCTTCTAACTCTTTATTGAATGGGCTAGCATGTCACCGGCTTAGTCGTGGCCTAAGTAATTGTAAGATTGACGTTTGCGTACTTTTTGCCTCACAGTATTATGAATGTTAACAGCATGAAGCTAATAGTTTATCATTTTGTTGTCTGGCGCTGTTACTACGAAACTACTGTGCTTGTAAGGTTTAAGTTTATATGGAATTGTGAACATGATTAGTTTTTGCATAACGTTTACAAGTCTTTTTTCTTTCATTACCCTTCAGGGGAAAGCTTGAATTAAAAATGCTGACGAAATGGCCGGCCAAGCCGGTGGCGTAAGAGCCCTGTAACGAGGTCCAAAATGTGGCAAATAAATCATGTAGTCGCAATCTTTTGTGCAGTGGGAGTGCCGTGAACAACTTAAGCCCTATTAAAAATATTGGCCTGTGGGGGGCAGTGTGGGAGTGGTGGTGCGTTTCAAGTTCTTTTTTAAAAGAGTTTCTTGGATAACTTGAAAACCACAATCTCTAGTGAAAACGTATCCCTGTATAAAATTAATCTACATTAAATGTCTTTAAAAAAAGGTCATGTTCATTCTTCATGTAAACATAATAGTTTGTGCGAAGGGAGAGCTTTGACTTCCTCTACACCACAGTGGTAAGTTGTTAACAGTAACACTTGTGTGGGTTTGTCGGAGATATTTTCACGTATGGATACACCGTAAGAAGGATTTTATACAAATACCAAAAATGTTACTTTCACTTTATTTTACTATTATCTCATAATTATCTATACGTCTTTTAATAACAAACACTTGCCCAATATCTGTAATTACATTATGAATTTAATGTACGTTATAGCTCGTATGCTTTGTGTTGCTGAGGTACCTGAAGACGAGATAATGTTATCTTAAAATCACTAGTGCTTATATTAGGTAAAGCCGGCCGGTGTGGCCGAGCGGTTCTAGGCGCTTCAGTTTGGAACCGCGCGACCGTTACGGTCGCAGGTTCGAATCTTGCCTCGGGCATGGATGTGTGAAATGTCCTTAGGTTAGTTAGGTTTAAGTAGTTCTAAGTCTAGGGGAATGATGACCTCCGATGTTAAGTCCCACAGTGCTTAGAGTAATTTGAACCATTTGAGTAACCAAAGAAAGTGTAACGTTCTACGAGTCGTCGTGTGGAATGTCAAAAATTTAAACTTGGCAGGGAAGCAAGAAAATCTGAAAGAGGTATTGCTAAGCTTCATTCTTAGTATAGTGGGGGTCAGTGACGTGAAATAGAAGTCGTGGATTTCTGGTAAGATAAGTATAGGGTAATATGAACAGCAGCAGTAATTGTTGTAACATGAGTAGCATTCGTTATGAATAGGGATATAGGGCAGAGAGTGAGCTACTACGTAGAGTTCAGTGACAGGGTTGTCCTCCTCAGAATTGGCAGCAAACCAACACCGACAACAATAGTTCAGGGACACATGCAGATATTGCAAGCAGAAGATAGAGAGAGAGAGAGAGAGAGAGAGAGAATACGAGGATACTGAACAGGTAATAAGTATGTAAAGGGAGGGTTGGAATGCGGTTGTAGAGGAATGAGTAGAAGAAAGGGTTACGGGAAAATCTGGGCTTGGTAGTAGGAATGAGAGAGGAGAAAGACTGTCTGAGTTCTGCAATAAATTTTTACTACTAATAGCGAACATTCTCTTTAAGAATTACAAGAGGAAGAGGTATTCTTGGAAAAGGCCTGAAGATACAGGTAGATTCCAGTTAATGTACATCACGGTCAGGCAGAGATTCCGAAATCAGATGATGGATTATAAGGTGTATCCAGGAGCAGGTATAGACTAAGATCACAATTTAGTAATGACGAAAAGTAGGCTGAAGTTTAAGAGACTGATTAGGAAGAATCAATACGTATAGAACTGGAATACAGCAATGTTAAGGAATGAAGTGATACACATGAAGCTCTCTGATGTTATGTAGATGATCTTAATGTTTTTCTGCCTCCTGAATTCTAAATGATACTCAAAACATTGTGTCACCCATAGTTTTAGCACCAGTCGTATACTTCGCCAATACTGGTATCACATATTAAAGTAGTACATATATGTGGCACGAATCATGCTGAAGTAGAGTACAAGTTCAAAACAACAACTGGTGCATACAAAGAATTCGTTACAAATTTCCGCTAACCTCATTCATTCCGTGCTTTCTTCGTTGTTATGACGTGGCCCCTGCTTTTTCTCGTAAGGGCCATTTCGGTGTGCTCATTGTGAAACATCCGATAGTAGTCGGCCATCTTGCGAACATTCCAAGTTTCCTGGTATCATCATTCCTTGTGCTTGCTATGCTGATGGAAACTTTCATCCTGTTCCTCATTTACAGCAACCAGGTCTGGAGGGAAAAAAGTGTGAATTTGAAAAACGTAATTTCAGATTCATTGAGCATCCCAGCATTTCGGATTTCGTCAGCATGTTCTCAACTATATCGATATACTCTGGGCTACGATTGTTTGCCACGAAGTTTTCAACCAAACACTTCAGGCAGCCCAGGCTTCTCGCTCCATGGCATTCACTGAATGAAGAAAATCTCCATCTAGCATTGGTTTCCAAATAACAGGACCGGTAAACACACTCTCTTTCAACTTAGCAGCTGAGAGGTTGGGGAATTGTAACACAGATATTTGAGACAGTTGCCATACTTCGGTAATGCCTTGACAAACTGGTTCGTTATGCCCTGTCTGATGTGCAGAGGTGGCAAGATGAACTCTCTCTTTCCATTAGAGCTTCACACTTGATATTTTTGTCCCGTGGAACCAATTGCAACCTACGAAGCCATTGTTTTTGTTCCCAGTGTTCGTCGTGAGCTCGAATGTGAATTAACAGATGAAACAGGGGAACTTGGTACAGGGTTATTACAAATGATTGAAGCGATTTCACAGCTCTACAATAACTTTATTATTTGAGATATTTTCACAATGCTTTGCACACACATACAAAAACTCAAAAAGTTTTTTTAGGCATTCACAAATGTTCGATATGTGCCCCTTTAGTGATTCGGCAGACATCAAGCCGATAATCAAGTTCCTCCCACACTCGGCGCAGCATGTCCCCATCAATGAGTTCGAAAGCATCGTTGATGCGAGCTCGCAGTTCTCGCACGTTTCTTGGTAGAGAAGGTTTAAACACTGAATCTTTCACATAACCCCACAGAAAGAAATCGAATGGGGTTAAGTCGGGAGAGCGTGGAGGCCATGACATGAATTGCTGATCATGATCTCCACCACGACCGATCCATCGGTTTTCCAATCTCCTGTTTAAGAAATGCCGAACATCGTGATGGAAGTGCGGTGGAGCTCCATCCTGTTGAAAGATGAAGTCGGCGCTGTCGGTCTCCAGTTGTGGCATGAGCCAATTTTCCAGCATGTCCAGATACACGTGTCCTGTAACGTTTTTTTCGCGGAAGAAAAAGGGGCCGAAAACTTTAAACCGTGAGATTGCACAAAACACGTTAACTTTTGGTGAATTGCGAATTTGCTGCACGAATGCGTGAGGATTCTCTACCGCCCAGATTCGCACATTGTGTCTGTTCACCATTAAGAAAAAATGTTGCTTCATCACTGAAAACAAGTTTCGCACTGAACGCATCCTCTTCCATGAGCTGTTGCAACCGCGCCGAAAATTCAAAGCGTTTGACTTTGTCATCGGGTGTCAGGGCTTGTAGCAATTGTAAACGGTAAGGCTTCTGCTTTAGCCTTTTCCGTAAGATTTTCCAAACCGTCGGCTGTGGTACGTTTAGCTCCCTGCTTGCTTTATTCGTCGACTTCCGCGGGCTACGCGTGAAACTTGCACGCACGCGTTCAACCGTTTCTTCGCTCACTGCAGGCCGACCCGTTGATTTCCCCTTACAGAGGCATCCAGTAGCTTTAAACTGCGCATACCATCGCCGAATGGAGTTAGCAGTTGGTGGATCTTTGTTGCACTTCGTCCTGATGTGTCGTTGCACTGTTATGACTGACTGATGTGCGTGCATTTCAAGCACGACATACGCTTTCTCGACTCCTGTCGCCATTTTGTCTCACTGCGCTCTCGAGCGCTCTGGCGGCAGAAACCTGAAGTGCGGCTTCAGCCGAACAAATCTTTATGAGTTGTCATATGTTTGCTTCAGGTGCACACAATGGCTGACAGGTGCTGAGGCAAACGTGTTACCATTGTGCAGCAGAACTGCCTTCAGGCTAGTTTTAGATGAGTCAATAAACAGATCCCAGTCACCTGGCGCTTGCAGAATGTTGAAGTGATCTACCAAACCTCGCACATCATTGCAATACACTAACGAGTCATTCTGAGAAAAATATTGTGTGACTGAAAGTCCCTTTTTCTGTTAAATGTAACGGACGTACCAGCTGCTAACAAATGTCTTTCATGTAGTCTTGAACCTAGGAGCTGTGCTTTATCTATCCCATGTCAGTCCTAGACCATGAACTATGTCATTTTGATCTGGCTGACTAACAGAAGACAGCCCTCATTTGTGCTGCAATGGCAGTATCATCCGTCTGTTGCACGATATCTCTGTCATCACTGTTGACAGTGACTAATGTCTGCGAATGTTGTGATATAGAAATATCCGGGCCATGTGGAACAGGACGAATCGCTGAGTAAATGTTGTTCGGATACTCAGTAGTCTTCCCGTTGTTCTTGCTGAAACCAATGCACCCTTACGAGAGCAGAAGCAGCAGTCGTCGGTATGATTCTGTTGTTCCCGCCACACCGTAGGGATGGCAGAGAGTAATGACTTCATCTTTCCTCCCACCCACCGTCGTAAATGGTCTACACACATACAACACACAGGATCCATGGAGCTCATGCTTTATTGATATCGCCCAGTTTCATTCCGAAATAAGGCCTTTCTCACCAAAGTAGTAATGTTTCCTCGGTCTTTTTTCATCAGAAATGTAACAAAAGGAAGAAAGTTTAAACACCCTCTGGTAGACATTGTACACTAACAATAAAACGTGCTTCCTACCACAGACACAACACAGTAACGACAAGCAGCGCCAGTTGCAAATGACAGTTCGCTTTGCGCCGCTAGGGGCGCTAGTATTGAACAGCTGAAAGCGAGGCGCCGCTTCTGAGTTCTATAATTGTGTTTCCGTGAGTATCATCGTTTCTGAAAATGTATGCAATTTCTGCAAAAATTGTGGGTGCTCGATATTCTGAGTATAATTTTCGTGTTCACGATGTCGAATTACACAGAGAACGCCTACATTTTCGAAAAGAGTTTTTCTGATCTTGCGATTTGTTGCGTGGTGTGATGGGCATGCAGTTCAGCTGAAGAGAAATAAACATCTCTAAAAAGGGCAATCACAAAAGCTGGAAAAATATAGGTCCAAGGAAGGTAATGGCAAAGTAACTTTGGCTATAAAAGAAATACTTCGGTTGATCGAAGAGAGAAGGAAATACAAATATGTTAAGAGAAATCCAAGAATACAGAAATACAAGTCACTTAGGAAATGATTGTCAGCAGCACTGACTTAGCATGTAAAAAGTGAAATCAACCTTCGTTGAAATTAAAAGCAAGGACGCTGACATTAAGAATACAATGGGAATACCACTGTTAAATGCAGAGTAGAGTTCGGGTAGATGGAAAAAGGGCATGGGCGGCCTCTATGATGTTAGGACTTGCTTGATAGGATAAGTAACAGGAGCTGATAGGGAAGAGATATGGGATCCAGTAGGCCTGTTAGAATCAGTATTTAAGAGAGATTTGGAAGACTTAAAATAAGGCAGAAGGGATAGATAACATTCACTCGGAATTTCTAAAGTCATTGGGGAAAGTGGAAACAAAACGACATTAGGTGGGTGGAATGTATGAGTCTGGCGATATATCATATGACTTTCGGAAAAACAACATACACACAATGCCGAAGACTGTAAGAGCTGACAACTGCGAGAAATGTTGTACAATCAGCTTAAAAGCTCATGCTCCCAAGTTGCTGACAAGAATAATACACATAAGAAGGGAAGAGATAACTGAAATTTGTTAGATGACGATTACTTTGGCTTCAGGAGAGGTAAAGGCAGCAGCAGGCAGTTCTGAAGTTGCGGTTGACAACGGGATAAGACTGAAGAAGAATCAAGACACATACATAAGATATGTCAACATGGAAAATCCGTTCGATAACGTAAAATGGTGCAAGGTATTCGAATTTCTGAGAAAAATTGGGGTAAGTTATTGGGAAAGACGGGTAATATATAAGTACAATGTATACAAGAATCAAGAGGGAACAATAAGACTGGAAGGCCAAGTACGAAGTGTTCGGTTGATAAAGGGTGTAAGATAGAAATATTATCTTTCGCCCTTATTGTTTAATCCATACATCGTAGAAGCTATGACGGCAGTAAAAGAAAGATACCAGAGTGGGACTGAAATTCAAGGTGAAAAGATATCAATCATAAGATTTTCTGATGACACTGTTATCCCAGTGAAAATGAAGAAGAGTTACAGGATTTGCTTAATAGAATGAACAACCTAATGAATAAAGGATATGATTTTAGGGTAATTAGAAAGAAAGACGAAAGTAATGAGAAGCAGCAGAAATGAGAACAGCGAGAAATTTAACATCGGTATTGGTGATCACGAAGTAGATGAAGTTAAGGAATTCTGCGACCTGGGCAACAAGACAACCCAATACGGACGGAGAAAGGGTGAAACGTCCCCTTTGAACAATTATACATGACAGTGCTTAAACTGACACACAATATTTTTTAGCGCAACGCAATCTGACTTTCAATAATCCCTACAAAAGAATGACCCTGACTAACATTAACCTATACCTTTCACAAATCACTTACCTCACAAAACTCTTCGTTACTCGAACTACTGCAATACAGCGAGCGCCACTACTGCCAGCTAAATGAAAGATTCAAACTACGGAAGGCACTAACTACTGATAGGCGTAGTTAGCAAATGAAAGATTTTAATAGAGAACAAACAATGTATTTACCTTCATAGTGTTGAAAAATCATAATATACATAGCAGTTCATGACAAATTACGAAACTCCGCCATCTCTCTCCCCACATCCACCGCTGCTGGCGGCTCACCTCCAACTGCGCAACGCTACGCGCTGTTCCCAGCCAGCTGCCTAACACTACAATGGCGAGTATTACAACAATGCAAAGCAGCCACAGACTGCACACAGCACAGCCAGTGATTTTCATACAGAGGTGGCGTTACCAAAAAAACCTAAACAGCCTACTTACAAGGGGTACACTAACACTGGCAAAAAGGGCATTCTCGGCCAAGAGAAGTCTACTGGTATCAAACATAGGTCTTAATGTGAGGAACAAATTTCTGATTATGTAGGTTTGGAGCACAGCATTGTACGGTAGTGCAGCATGGACTGCGGGAAAACCGAAACAGAAGAGAATCGAACCATTTGAGATGTGGTGCTACAGAAGAATTTTGAAAACTGGGTGGACTGATAAGGTAAGGAATGAGGAGGTGCCGCTCGGGGTGGCCGAGCGGTTCTAGGCGATACAGTCTGGAACCGCGCGACCACTACGGTCGCAGGTTCGAATCCTGCCTTGGGCATGGATGTGTGTGATGTCCTTAGGTTAGTTAGGTTTAAGTAGTTGTAAGTTCTAGGGGACTGATGACCTCAGAAGTTAAGTCCCATAGTGCTCAGAGCCATTTGAACCATTTGAATGAGGTGGTTCACCGCAGACTCGGCGGGGTGAGGAATATATGGAATACACTGACAAAGAGAGGGGACGTCTCTTAAGATATGAGGGGATAACTTCTGTGGTTCTAGGAGGAGCTGTGCAGGATAGAATAACGTAGGGGATTGGAATACATCAAGCAAGTAACTGAGGATGTAGTTTCCAAGTGTTACTCTGAGATGAGGAAGTTAGCAAAAGAGTAGAATTTGCGGCGGGCTGCATCAGACCAGTCAGAAGACTGACGACTCAAAAATAAATGGATAAATAAATAAACTAAAATAAAAATAAAGAACCTATGAACATTCGGTACTTAGCCGACTCCATGAAAACAATTAGTATTTAGCTCTGTTTCTGAACATTAACCATTGTTCCTTTCATTGCGGTTTCTTTCGTTACGTAAACCTGACTTTCTTGCTGTGACGAAATGTTTTCGTTGAAAAATTTGGCCGGGCCATTTGAAAGGCTAATATACGGGTGAGGGTAACACTGTGGCTTCGTTCATTGAGGTAGACTTAACACGTTTTTCGTCTCATATAAACAACAGGCAGTCAGTTAAAGTATTTATCGACAAGTGTTTCTTACGATAAGTAATAAAATTTAAACGGATCTAGATACTCTATGTTTATTTCTAATTAACATATCCGACGCATTCTGGAATTGAAACTCCATTCTTTAGGAACACATCCAGGATTTTGTCGGTACGATTGATTCAGTTTTTCTTCATCATCATCATCATCATCATCATCATTATCATCATCATTTAAGACTGATTATGCCTTTCAGCGTTCAGTCTGGAGCATAGCCCCCCTTATAAATTTCCTCCATGATCCCCTATTCAGTGCTAACATTGGTGCCTCTTCTGATGTTAAACCTATTACTTCAAAATCATTCTTAACCGAATCCAGGTACCTTCTCCTTGGTCTGCCCCGACTCCTCCTACCCTCTACTGCTGAACCCATGAGTCTCTTGAGTAACCTTGCTTCTCCCATGCGGGTAACATGACCCCACCATCTAAGCCTGTTCGCCCTGACTGCTACATCTATAGAGTTCATTCCCAGTTTTTCTTTGATTTCCTCGTTTTGGACACCCTCCTGCCATTGTTCCCATCTACTAGTACCTGCAATCATCCTAGCTACTTTCATATCCGTAACCTTAACCTTGTTGATAAGGTAACCTGAATCAACCCAGCTTTCGCTCCCATACAACAAAGTTGGTCGAAAGATTGAACGGTGCACAGATAACTTAGTCTTGGTACTGACTTCCTTCTTGCAGAAGAGAGTAGATCGTAGCTGAGCGCTCACTGCATTAGCTTTGCTACACCTCGCTTCCAGTTCTTTCACTACGTTGCCATCCTGTGAGAATATGCATCCTAAGTACTTGAAACCGTCCACCTGTTCTAACTTTGTTCCTCCTATTTGGCACTCAACCGGTTTATATTTCTTTCCCACTGACATTACTTTCGTTTTGGAGATGCTAATCTTCATACCGTAGTCCTTACATTTCTGATCTAGCTCTGAAATATTACTTTGCAAACTTTCAATCGAATCTGCCATCACAACTAAGTCATCCGCATATGCAAGACTGCTTATTGTGTGTTCACATATCTTAATCTCACCCAGCCAGTCTATTGTTTTCAACACATGATCCATAAATAATATGAACAACAGTGGAGACAGGATGCAGCCTTGTCTTACCCCTGAAACTACTCTGAACCATGAACTCAATTTACCATAAACCCTAACTGCTGCCTGACTATCCATGTAAAGACCTTTAATTGCTTGCAAAAGATTGCCTCCTATTCCACAATCTCGTAGAACAGACAATAACTTCCTCCTAGGAACCCGGTCATATGCCTTTTCTAGATCTATAAAGCATAGATACAATTCCCTGTTCCACTCATAACACTTCTCCATTATTTGCCGTAAGCTAAAGATCTGGTCCTGACAACCTCTAAGGGGCCTGAACCCACACTGATTTTCATCCAATTGGTCCTCAACTAATACTCGCACTTTCCTTTCAACAATACCTGAGAAGATTTTACCCACAACGCTGATTAAAGAGATACCTCTGTAGTTGTTACAATCTTTTCTGTTTCCATGTTTAAAGATTGGTGTGATTACTGCTTTTGTCCAGTCTGATGGAACCTGTCCCGACTCCCAGGCCATTTCAATTATCCTGTAGCCATTTAAGACCTGACATTCCATTGTATTTGATGAGTTCCGACTTAATTTCATCCACCCCAGCTGCTTTATTGCACTGCAATCTATTGACCATTTTCTCCACTTCCTCAAATGTGATGCTATTTCCATCATCATTCCTATCCCATTCTACCTCGACATCTGAAACATTACTGATCGCATTTTCACCTACATTGAGCAACTCTTCAAAATATTCCCTCCATCTGCCCAAGGCATCCACAGGATTCACCAGCAGTTTTCCTGACCTGTCCAAAATACTTGTCATTTCCTTCTTACCTCTCTTTCGAAGACTGCTAATTACACTCCAGAATGGTTTTCCAGCAGCTTGACCCATAGTCTCCAACCTATTTCCAAAGTCTTCCCAAGATTTCTTCTTGGATGCTGCAATTATCTGTTTGGCTTTGTTTCTTTCTTCAACATAACTTTCTCTGTCTACCTGAGTTCTAGTATGTAGCCATTTTTGATAGGCCTTCTTTTTCCTTTTACAGGCTGCCTTGACTGTGTCATTCCACCAAGCTGTTTGCTTCATCTTACTTTTACACACTACTGTTCCAAGACATTCCTTAGCCACTTCTAGTACTGTGTCCCTGTACCTTGTCCATTCCTTTTCCAATGACTGTAATTGACTACATTCAACTAACTGGTACCTTTCTGAGATCGCTGTTATGTACTTGTGCCTGATTTCCTTATACTGAAGTTGCTCCACTCTTATCCTCCTACATATGGACCTGACCTCCTGCACTTTCGGCCTCACAATCCCAATTTCACTGCAGATTAAATAATGATCAGTGTCATCAAAGAACCCCCTGAATACACGTGTGTCCCTCACAGCCTTCCTGAATTCCTGATCTGTTATTATATAGTCAATGACAGATGTGGTTCCCCTGCCTTCCCAAGTATACCGGTGAATGTTCTTATGTTTAAAAAAGGAGTTTGTGATTACTAAGCCCATACTGGCACAGAAATGCAAGAGTTGTTTCCCGTTCCTGTTGGCCTCCATATCCTCTCCAAATTTACGCATAACCTTTTCATACCCTTCTGTTCGATTCCCAATCCTGGCGTTAAAATCACCCATGAGCAGAACACTGTCCTTGTCCTTTACTCTAACAACTACATCACTGAGTGCCTCATAAAAGCTATCCATCTTATCTTGATCTGTCCCTTCACAATGCGAGTATACTCACACAATCCTAATTTTCTTGTTAGACACTGTCAAATCTATCCACATCAGTCGTTCGTTTACATACCTTATTGCAACTACGCTGGGTTCCATTTCTTTCCTGATGTAAAGCCCTACACCCCATTGTGCTATTCCTGCTTTGACTCCTGACAGGTAGACCTTGTATTCTCCCACTTCCTCTTCTTTCTCACCCCTTACCCGAATGTCACTAACAGCTAAAACGTCCAGTCCCATCTTACTTGCAGCCTCTGCCCGCTCTACCTTCTTCCCAGAGTAGCCCCCATTGATATTAATAGCTCCCCATCTCATTACCATTTGTCTACCAAGTCGTATCTTAGGAGTCCCTGGTTTGTCAGTTAGAGGTGGGACTCCGTCACCTCCAAAGGTCCGAGGCATTTTGCTCTGATTGTTGCCAGCATCATATTTAAAGTACCAGAGAAGCAGGTTGCTAGCCTTACTTGCCCCGAGTCCCATTGGGTTTTACCCCTAACGGCTGAGGGAATAACCGGTGGATTTGGTAGTCTTTGCCGTATGAGCACAAAGGTGACCACGACTCAGAATATGTCCGAGATGCCCAGCCTTATTCCAAAGTAACTGGTATCCCGACTGTCGGGACCACTTACTTGGCCACTCATACGTTGCCCGTGGTTCATGAACTAGGACATGACTACAGGAACCCACACCATGAACTACAGTTTTTCTTTTGGACATTTTTCGAAACACTGCAGTTCCTTTCAACTACAGAAAGTTTTATTTCCGCTGGTCTAAAAAGTTCCGCATCTGGAGTTAACTTAACGGCTGTTGATTTCTGTCACTAATAAATAAGTGGAAATAAAGGCTTAATGGAGGAAAATATGTCGTAAAAATAGTAAAGATATAATGACTTTGAGTCTATTATTACCGACGAATATTTTACCTAAATATGGTCATGATAAGTCGGCAAAATAATATCTCCGATAAGAATGCAATGTGCTTTGTCTCATGAACTGGTTAGCTCTGCCTCTCTTGTACTTCCACACTACTGTTTTGATGATGTAATCACTCTTGTGTGGTGGGTCATAGTTCGCACTGTAAACAGCTTTATAACAGCGCTAGAAAACAAATACTTCAGCAATGATTATCAAGTGAACTTCAGATCGTCAGGCCAGCAAAGCAAAAATAACTAGCAGAAATCGACGGTAGACATAGTTCTAACATGTCATAAAGACAAGCAATAACATTATCTTGATAACTTTTCGTTCAAAATATCCACATCTATACTCTTAATGTGCATGGCAGAGAGCACTTAAAATTTCTTCGCTTTCTAGACTCGAATTGAGCGAAGGAAGAATCGCTTATATAGCTCTATTTGTGATGCTGCTAGTTTAATGCTGAACGAAAAAAAATTTAAAAAAACGAGGAAGAATGTGTACGTACGAGGGCCGTTTGAAAAGTCCGTGCAAAGTCAGAGAGATGGAACCACCGGCGAGTATCGAAGTCATGTTTAGTTAGTAGCGTCTTTGGAAAGAATGCACACCAAGTTTCAGCCATATTGGTCCATTTCTTTGTATTTGGCATTCATGTGAATAAAGGAAGTCGAGTGATTGTCAAAAAATGGACGAAAAATAATTCCATGTAGTGATTAAACATTACTTTATAAAAGGCAAAACGCCTCAGGAGACTAAAGAGAAGCTTGAGTAATGCTGAACGTTCTGGACGCCCTGTGGAGGTTACGACTCCAGAAATCATTGATAAAATCCATGATATGGTGATGGTTGACAGAATGGTTAAGGTGCGTGAGATTGCTAGTGGTGTGGGCATCCCGAATGGATGGGTACATAATATTTTGCGTAAACATTTGGACATGAGAAAGCTATCCGCAAGATTGGTTCCGCGATTGCTCACGCTTGACCTAAAATGGAATCATGTGAAGTGTTGCAAGGATGGTTTGCAGCTGTTCAGGAAGAATCCGCAGGACTTTAAGCGTCGTTTCGTCACTTTGGATGAAAAATGGATACATTACTATACTCCTAGACCAAACAACAATCTAAACAATGGGTTACCAAGGGAGAATCTGCACCGAAAACGTCGAAGACCATTCCTTCGGCCGGAAAGGTTATGGCGACTATCTTTTGGGATTCGCAAGGGGTAATCCTCCTCGACTACCTGGAAAAGGGTAAAACTATTACATGTGAATATTATTCATCGTTAATGGACCGTTTGAAAACCGAGCTGCAAGAAAAACGCCGGCGACTGGACCTCAAAAAAGTCCTTTTCCATCACGACTGTGCACCAGCCCACACCTCAGCAGTTGTGGTCGCAGAATTAATGGAAATAGGATTCCAATTCGTTTCACGTCCCCCTATTCTCCATACTTGGCTCCCTCGGACTACTATTTGTTCGCTAATTTGAAGAAATGGCTGGTGGGACAAAGATTTTATTCAAACGAGGAGGTGATTGCAGCAACTAATAGCTAGTTTGTAGACTTGAACAATTCCTATTATTCGGAAGGGATCAACAAATTAGAACAGCGTTGGACGAATTGTGGCTATTTCGAAAAATAAAAAAGATTTAGCGCAAACACGTAAGTAGTTTTTATTTTTGCACCGACTTTTCAAACGCCCCTCGTATCTTTGGACCACCTCAAATAGGCAGAAAGCCTTGTGGTCACGTCAAGGTAGACCAACACTGGCCATTAGCTCTCAAATACATCCACGATGAAACATGTCCAGTCGCTTGTTCTGGTGAACCGCTATTATTGCAGTGTATTTTGAGACACCACGGATAGTCAAATCTTGCTGGTTAGATATCTTTATGAATGCTTGTGTGCGTTACATCTTGTGCATCACCCACCCGTTTGATCATGTCAGAGCGTCATACGCCCAGTTAAAACATTTTCGACCAGACACGTTACGTGACTATCATACTCTGTGCCTAGTTCATCAATTTATCAGTGTGACTAGCATCAGTTTCACTTTACTATAATGATGACTCAAACTCTTATTATGTGCCATCATATTTTAATCTTGTCACAACTTCTTATTTTTATTGCCATTTATGGTTTTTTGTGGTTCTTTATGTCAAAGCATGTATGACATGTGATACATCTGTGATAATTTTTCTGCCATTGATGATGGCTTAGAATCGAAACAGGTAGCAGAATAAATAACATTATTACAGACAGCACAGTGTTACGCGTTTTGTAAAATCTTGGTAGCGCCGTGACTGCGATCAGTCGTATAACAAAATCTCCTTCAGTCTCCAATATAGCCGTCCCCCCCCCCAGGAAAGAGTTACCTCTGCAAAGTACAATATTATGTTGCAGTGAAAAAGAGGTGAAGCAATCTTTTTGTAAACATAATGGGCGGGTCCCTTATATAAAAGGGAAGGAAATGTGTATTTTTTCTTCGAGTAAACTTCCTTTTCCCTTTTCTGACACTCACATTATCTTTGCTTTTTTCCTATCTTTGTTTTCCACCGCCTCCCTGCGCTTTTCTATCTTCCATTGTCCCATGTCTTTCCACATGTCCATTTCTACCACAGCCTAAAAATCTACCTCTATAATTAATTATCTCTATCATTCTTCTCTTCTCAGTGAGTGTAAATTGTGGTTATTTCCATTTCAATCTCCATTGTTGCCGCTGATTATAAATTTAGATATCGCACTAATTACAGAAATTCTTGAAATACATGTATCGTAATGAAAGTGCTAGTAAAAGTATAATGAATTTCTGCTTAGGAGTGAGAGAGGGACTTATGGCCTAGATTTTGCTGCGAAAAATAAATTTATAAAAATCTTTTTTTAACAGCATCTACGGGGGCATAAGATGGGGAGCTGAAAAATATTCGTTGGTTTCGTAAGAAAATCCATTCCTTCCACTTGTGTTTCAGTGATAGCCATTGGATATCTTTCATAACTTTTGTTATTATATCCACTCTGTCGGAAGCTAATAACTAATTCGGACTGACTTCGTCCAGATTTGTGATATCCACAGAACCTGGCCAGAAATGAAAGCGACATGAGTGGAGATCCACATGGCCATCCGTTTAGAAGAAAATAGCATTTTTGCATGGGCCGGGTGACACATGAGCCATACACATATGCTGACGGATTTTTCAGGCAGTTTGTGGGGTGAAATGATAATTAAATCAAGACTCTAAGCTGGCGATGGGCGCTGATATACATCAACGGGGAGATTTGAAAATGTGTGCATCGACCGGGACTCGAACCCGGAATCTCCTGCGTACATGGCAGACGCTCTATACATCTCAGCCACCGAGTGCACAGCGGATAGTGCGACTGCAGGGATTTATCCCTTGCACGCTCCATCGGACAGATCCGGAAGAACAGATACCATCTTCATATAGTTAAGGCTAACCGGTCATTGAACTTCCTCTGTGCAGATGCACACGCATTGCCGAATCTCTTACGGGACTCGGTAAGATTGTCTGCCGCGAGTAATGAGTGTAATGGGCAGGGGCACTACAAATGTAGTGTGTGGACATTAAGTTGGCAATGTGGGTCTCACGGGGCGCGTGCAAGGGATAAATCCTTGCAGTCGCACTGTCCTCTGTCTTTTCGGTGGCTCAGATGGGTAGAGCGTCTGCCATGTCTTCGAGTCCTGGTCGGGGTACACATTTTCAACTGTCTCCCATTGATGTACACTGCTGGCCACCGTAAATGCAACACCCTGAAGGAAGCATCCGAATCAAGTCAAATTTACACCATGCGTTTGCAGCGATGAGATATGCAACTGATTAGAATTTCAGCGCAAACGCACATCACGCGCGCCTGTGGCGCCACCTCATAGCGCCATTTAAGGCTTGGCGATTTCGACGAGTGTACGTTCGGCACGTGTGTTTACCTTGTGGTTGTTTCACAAGACGATCAGTTATGCCTCGTAGACAACAGCGAACATCTTTTGATCAAGTATCCGAGTTCGACCGAGATTGTGGATTATCATACAGAGAAATCGCTAGTCGTGTTGGACGAAACCAAACAACTGTAATGCGGATATGTGACCGTTGGATGCAGGAGGGTACGACGGACCGACGTGGTCTATCGCATTCACCTCGGTGCAGCACTGCACGTGCTGATACGCAAATTGTGCGCATGGCAGTGACGGATCGCTCAGTGACATCCCGAACCATAGCGCAGCACATTGCGTCTGTAACGCATCATCCAGTGTCTGCGCGTACCATTCGACGCCGTTTACAGCAGAGTGGTCTGTCCGCAAGACGTCCATTGCTTCGTCTACCATTGACGCAGAACCACAGACGTCTCCGTCGCCAATGGTGTGATGACAGACGGCTGTGGACGGCAGAATGGAATGACGTTGTCTTTACTGACGAGGCACGCTTCTGTCTGCAGCACCACGATGGTCAGATTCGAGTGTGGAGACACCGTGGAGAGAGGAGGCTGGACAGCTGCATTATGCACCGCCACACTGGTCTTGCACCGGGTATTATGGTATGGGGCGGTATTGGATATTACTCTCGCACGCCTCTAGTACGCATTGCCGGTACTTTAAATAGCCGGCGCTACATATCCGAGGTGCTGGAGCCAGTTGTCCTTCCTTACCTTCAGGGCTCGGCCACAGCGATATTTCAACAGGATAATGCGCGACCACACGTGGCACGCATTGTCCAAAGGTTCTTCGTCAATAACCAGATTGAATTGCTTCCCTGGCCGGCTCGCTCTCCGGATCTTTCGCCGATAGAAAACATGTGGTCCATGGTTGCTCAACGAGTGACCCAGATTACATCCCCAGCTGCCACACCAGATGATCTTTGGCAACGTGTGGAAGCTGCTTGGGCTGCTGTACCCCAGGAACACATCCAACGTCTCTTTGACTCAACGCCGAGACGTGTGGCAGCGGTGATCTCCAACAACGGCGGCTACTCTGGCTACTGATTCTGGCAGGAACCACATTTCACAGACGTCTGTAAACGTAATCATTTGATACTTGGTCAACATGTTAATAAATCTTGTTGTGCTACCTCTTGTCTTTCTTGGTGTTGCATTTACGGTGGCCAGCAGTGTATATCAACGCCTGTCGGCGTCTTAGGATCTTAATTTAATTCTAGAGAGCTGCACGGTCACCAATAGTATCTGTTCTTCGGATATGTCCGAAAGAACAGATACCGTCTTCATATAGTTTGTGGGGTAGTGACAAGATTGCTTCCCTGCTTGTAATCACGTTGTGCTATAAATTTATTCCGTCCTCAGTTCGATTCAGTACCTCTCTATCAGTAACTCAATCTATTCATGCACTCTTAAGCCGTTACCAGTACCACGTTTTAAAAGCTTCTGTTCTATCTTGTCTGAACTGCTTATGCTCCATTTTTCACTTCTGTAAAAGGCTAACTCCAGAAAAGTACTTCTCAACCCTTAAGTTTATATTTAACAAATCCATCTTTTTCAGAAATCATATTCTTGCTGTTCCAAGTGTTCATTAGACATCTTCTCCGAGTCGCCCATCCTCAGATATTTTGCTACCCTAATGTGAGAACTCATCGGCTGCTTTTGAAGTCTTATTTGCTAACCTTGTACTGTCTGCACGATCTGATTTAATTGGATTACATTCCATTACCTTTCCTGTAATTCTGTTCATTTTCAATCTCTTTTGTAAGCATTATCCAATCCGTTCATCTGTTCTTCCAAGTTTCTTTGGTGTCTCGGCAGGATTGCAATGTCATCAGCCAATCTCAAAGTTTATATTTCTTCTCTCTGAATTTTAATTCGCTTTGCAAATTTCTCCTTGGTTTCCTTTACTGCTTGTTCAGTGTACAGATAGATAAATACATAAAGGAGAAATGATAAATATAGAATACTGTATGCGTAAACGCTCTGCATATCCTTCCTGAGGACGAAGCAAGATACTTTGGGGAAGGTGTGCAGTTGATGGACACCTAAACAAACGGTAAAAATGGCTTTGTTACGGTCTATTTTGGTTTAACTGCGTTAGTGTTTCTTTCTGCGTGACGTCTTAACTGTAGTCTCCGGTGACGCAGTGACGTCCAGGCAATGAAGGGGAATTTGCGTAGGGAAACTGGACGCATACGAACGACGAAACAATGGCCGGAAACGCTGCAGGCAGGTGTAGGTAGTAACGACGAGACAGAACGTACTGGGCGCACGTTCAGATATTCGCAGATTCAAGCGGAGGCGACACGTACTGGCAGCCTAATTCTACCGTTTTTGCAATGTATCCGATAGGGGCGACCGCAAAGCGAATGTCGTGAAACACGGTAGCAGGTAATTTGTAAGGGTATAGTTTTGAAAATACACATCATAAAAATCTTAAATTTACGCCATGTGCTGAAAAAATGAAAGAAAAAAGAAGTCACTGCAGAATATAGCATTTTTACGGTCATTGTAGAATCAAGCATCGTTACTTTATGGCCGAGACACTAGACTGCAGGTTTAGATCCCTACTGCACATCCAAATTTAGGCTTTCTGTAGATTAAGGTTCATCTACATCGATACTCTGCAAATCATATTTAAGTACCTGGCAGAGGGTTCATCGAACCACCTTCACAATTCTCTATTATTCCAATCTCTTACAGCGTGCGGAAAGAACGAACACTTGTATCTTTCCATAGGAGCTCTGATTTCCCTTATTTTATCGTGCTGAACGTTTCTCCCTATGTACGTCGGTGTCAACAAAATATTTTCGCATTCGGAGGAGAAAGTTGGTGATTGGAATTTCGTGAGAAGATTCCGTCGCATCGAAAAACGCCTTTCTTTTAATGATGTCCGGGCCAAATCTTGTATCATTTCTGTGACACCCTCTCCCATATTTCGCGGTAATACAGTACGTGCTTCCTTTCTTCGAACTTTTTCGATGTACTCCGTCAGTCCTATCTGGTAAGGATCCCAAACCGCGCATCAGTATTCTAAAGGAGGACAGACAAGTGTAGTGTAGGCAGTCTCCTTAGCAGATCTGTTACATTTTCTAAGTGTTCTGCCAATAAAACGCAGTCTTCGGTTAGCCTTCCCCACAACATTTTCTGTGTGTTCCTTCAATTTAAGTTGTTCGTGATTGTAATACCTATGTATTTAGTTGAATTTACGGTTTTCAGATTAGACTGATTACTCGTGTAACCGAAGTTTAACGGACTCCGTTTAGCACTCATGTGGATGACCTCACACTTTTCGTTATTTAGGGTCAACCTGCAATTTGTTTTGATCTTCTGATGACTTTATTAGTCGATAAACGACAGCGTCATCTGCAAACAACTAAGACGGCTGCTCAGATTGTCTCCCTAATCGTTTATATAGATAAGGAACAGCAAAGGGCCTATAACACTACATTGGGGAACGCCTGAAATCACTTCGGTTTTAGTCGATGGCTTTCCGTCACTTCCGAGATGGTGCCCTTGGAAATCACGTGAGCTTTTCCTTTGCCATCCTTGTCCAGTTGGGCTTAAGAACCTCAAAAGAGATCGCTTACAAGGCGCAGCTTAGAATACTGTTCAGATGTATGGCATCCCGACCAATCAGGTATAACAGGGGATACTGAACGTATACTAAGATGGGCAACGCAAATGGTCACATGTTTTTTTGGACTCAAGGAAGAGAATCGGGTAAATGCTGACAAACCCGAAGCAGCAGACGTTTGAGACAGACGTGAACACAGTTTCAAGAACGAGAATTAAGTGAGAAGTATTCCCGAGTCCGGTAGGGAACGCAAAGACGAGATTGGACAAATTAAAGCGTATCCAGAGGCACGCAGAAGCACCGATGAAGCATTGTATGATACGCCATAGACCACTGTGTAGCGAGCAACACTGTGGGTAATGCGAAACACGTAGAGAGATTCAACAGCTGAATTAGAAAGATGCTGCGGAACGAGAGCTGAATTACAGATTTCAACAAAGTCTAATTGACGAAAAATGATTGAAGCTAAACTAAGCATAAGGAGAAGAATTGGAATAGAAGTGTTAATCTTTCGTAAAATTAGTAGGCGTATCGAATTCACCTATTCATGCGCGATCTATGGTGGCGGTCACCAAAAAACTGTTACAGGGTAGTTACCGTTCACAGTATACAAGGTGATTCCGTGATTTTACATACTTTCAGGGATGATCCAGAAGAGTGAATGTATCAATCTGAGATAAGCGACCCTAATCCGGACACGACCGAGTCGAAAGCTATAAGCGAAAATCGTTCTGATACCTCTGACAATGTAACACACGTACCGGTAGTGTTGTTACCGGTAGCGTTGTTGCCAAGACTGTAGGGCAGGTGACAGGAGAGGTGGTAGTATGGACAAAAACAAGAAAAACAGTCTTATCACAGACTATAAAATCCATATATTACGAGGTATGAGCACTTGTTCAGTAGAAGAAATGTGTTCCACACTAGCAAAAATGAACAAGTGTTATGGCTTTTAATGTTTGCATTTCATAGCCTGGGCTTAGACATTTTTTCTTGGTTTGGTCCATACGACCAACTCTGAAAGTGGTAGTAGCCACCACAGTACTAGTACATGTATTCCACTGTCGAAGGTATAAGAGCGATTTTCGCTCATAACTTCCGACTAGGTCGTTTCCGGACCAGGGTCCCTTACTTCATCATTTCAAGACCAGGGTTCGTTATTTCAGATTGACGCATTTACCACTCTCAATCATCACTGAACGTCATCACGGAATCACCCTGTATACAGGGTGGTCCATTTATAGTGACCGGGCCAAATATCTCACGAAATGAGCGTCAAACGAAAAAAACAACAAAGAACGAAACTCGTCTAGCTTGAACGGGGAAGCCAGATGGCGATATGGTTGGCCCGCTAGATGGCGCTGCCATACGTCAAACGGATACCAATTGCGTTTTTTTTTAAATAGGAGCCCCCATTTTTATTACATATTCGTGTAGTACGTAAAGAAATATGAATGTTTTAGTTGGACCACTTTTTTCGCTTTGTGATAGGTGGCGCTGTAATAGTCACAAACGTATAAGTACGTGGTATCATGTAATATTCCGCCAGTGCGTACGGTATTTGCTTCGTGATCTACATCTACATCTACATTTATACTCCGCAAGCCACCCAACGGTGTGTGGCGGAGGGCACTTTACGTGCCACTGTCATTACCTCCCTTTTCTGTTCCAGTCGTGTATGGTTCGCGGGAAGAACGACTGTCTGAAAGTCTCCGTGCGCGCTCGAATCTCTCTAATTTTACATTCGTGATCTCTTCGGGAGGTATAAGTAGGGGGAAGCAATATATTCGATACCTCATCCAGAAACGCACCCTCTCGAAACCTGGCGAGCAAGCTACACCGCGATGCAGAGCGCCTCTCTTGCAGAGTCTGCCACTTGAGTTTGCTAAACATCTCCGTAACGCTATCACGTTTACCAAATAACCCTGTGACGAAACGCGCCGCTCTTCTTTGGATCTTCTCTATGTCCTCCGTCAACCCGATCTGGTACGGATCCCACACACTGATGAGCAATACTCATTACATTACCCGTCTTAAAATGCACTGTTTACCAATCGCAGAAAAGGTCGCTATAGTGTTTATGTATGGCTATTGTGGTCAAAATGCCCAACGGGCGTGTGCTATGTATGCTACTCGGTATTCTAGACGACATCATCCAAGTGTCCGGACCGTTCGAAGGATAGTTACGTTATTTAAGGAAACAGGAAGTGTTCAGCTACATGTGAAACGTCAAGCAAGACCTGCAACAAATGATGATGCCCAAGTAGGTGTTTTAGCTGCTGTCGCGGCTAATATGCAAATCAGTAGCAGACAAATTGCGCGAGAATCGGGATCTCAAAAACGTCGGTGTTGAGAATGCTACATCAACATCGATTGCATCCGTACCATATTTCTATGTACCAGGAATTGCATGGCGACGACTTTGCACGTCGTGTACAGTTCTGCCACTGGGCACAAGAGAAATTACGCGACGATGAGAGATTTTTTGCACACATTCTATTTAGCGACGAAGCGTCATTCACCAACAGCGGTAACGTAAACCGGCATAATACGCACTATTGGGCAACGGAAAATTCACGATGGCTGCGACAAGTGGAACATCAGCGACCTTGGCGGGTTGATGTATGCTGCGGCATTATGGGAGGAAGGATAATTGGCCCCCATTTTATCGATGGCAATCTAAAGGGTGCAATGTATGCTGATTTACTACGTAATGTTGTACCGATGTTAGTACAAGATGTTTCACTGCATGACAGAATGGCGATGTACTTCCAACATGATGGATGTCCGGCACATAGCTCGCGTGCGGTTGGAGTGGTATTGAATAGCATATTTCATGACAGGTGGATTGGTCGTCGAAGCACCATACCATGGCCCGCACGTTCACCGGATCTGACGTCCTCGGATTTCTTTCTGTGGGGAAATTTGAAGGATATTTGCTATCGTGATCCACCGACAACGCCTGACAACATGCGCCAGCGCATTGTCAATGCATGTGCGAACATTACGGAAGGCGAACTACTCGCTGTTGAGAGGAATGCCGTTACACCTATTGCCAAATGCATTGAGGTTGACGGACATAATTTTGAGCATTTATTGCATTAATGTGGTATCTACAGGTAATCACGCTGTAACAGCATGCGTTCTCAGAAACGATAAGTTCACAAAGGTACATGTATCACATTGGAACAACCGCAATAAAATGTTCAGACATACCTACGTTCTGCATTTTAATTTAAAAAACCTACCTGTTACAAACTGTTCGTCTAAAATTGTGAGCCATATGTTTGTGACTATTACAGCGCCATCTATCACAAAGCGAATAAAGTGGTCCAACAAAAACATTCATATTTATTTACGTACTACACGAATATGTAATAAAAATGGGGGTTCCTATTTTTAAAAAAACGCAGTTGATATCCGGTTGACCTATGGCAGCGCCATGTAGCGGGCCAACCATATCGCCATCTGGTTTCCTCTTTCAAGCTAGACGAGTTTCGTTCTTTGTAGTTTTTTCGTTTGACGCTCATTTCGTGAGATATTTGGCCCGCTCACGATCAATGGACCACTCTGTATAAATGAACAACGTCAGAAGCTTCATGAGGCTGCTCGGAGGCGACATTGTTGCAATGCCAGAAGACAGTTGGGACATGCAAGGAATATATGTAGCGGGTCGACATCTGGTACAGGGACTGTCAGTCGGCCGTGAACCTAAATAAACGTGACTTATTGCGCATAAATTGGCGTAGATCCATCACTTCTAGATAATACCATTGGTGATGACTGGATCTCTAGGAGTCTGAAGCGACCTGAAGTGGAATAACTACGCACAACTAACTGTAAGGAAAGTAGGTAGTTTTACGGAAATGTAATTCATACACGGAAGAAGTGGCTTAGCCGGCCGGAGTGGCAGAGCGGTTCTAGGCGCTACAGTCTGGAACAGCGCGACCGCTTCGGTCGCACGTTCGAATCCTGCCTCGGGCATGAATGTGTGTGATGTCCTTAGGTTAGTTAGGTTTAAGTAGTTCTAAGTTCTAGGGGACTGATGACCTCAGAAGTTAAGTCCCATAGTGCTCAGAGCCATTTTGAAGAAGTGGCTTACAAAGCGCTTGTTCAACAGATTTTTGAATTTCTCATCAGCCTGTAATTGGAAAGAGGAGGTAGAGATGATCCAACTAAGAGCAGTGCGTTTCATAACGGGGTTGTTTGGTTGGCGCGAGAACGTTACGGAAATGTGTTGTGTGTTGTTGTCGGCTTGTTGTTTGTTGTTATTTTTGTCGTCTTCATTTCGAAGCCTGGTTTGACGCAGCTCGCCATGCTACTCTATCCTATGCAAGCCTCATCATCTCCTACTGAATCTACTTACTTTATTCATATCTTGGTCGCCCTCTACGATTTTTACCAGCTGCACTTCGTGTCAGTACTAAACTGGTGATCCCTTGCTTCTTCGCGTTTGACTTCTTTATTTAGTTGAGAGAAGATCGATTTTGGTGTGTGTATCTGCCAGGTGGAGGAAGACTCGTTTGCTGGTTCTCTAGACATGAGAAACACCTTAGTTGACTTTGTAAATTATAGGGGTGATTTGGAATCTCTTACATTACAGATGTTGATATTCGTGAGTGGAAATATCAAATTGATCGATTTATTATTTTTCGAGTTTTCCCACGCAAAGGTCTTCACAGACGGGTTAAGTTTCTAGTTACTCAGTGGTTTACGGGACGCTCCACCTCGCTAAAGTTTCAGGTTTCTAGAGAAATAATTCCCAGTCTATAATTTTAGAATTATGCTGCGCGAGCGATCAGTTAGGATACTGCAATGTGCTACCTGATATTGAGAAGTATCGCGTACAGGCTATAATATTCTGGCAAAAC
This sequence comes from Schistocerca nitens, assembly GCF_023898315.1. Classification (NCBI taxonomy): domain Eukaryota; kingdom Metazoa; phylum Arthropoda; class Insecta; order Orthoptera; family Acrididae; genus Schistocerca; species Schistocerca nitens. The sequence goes on from NC_064622.1 coordinate 129,923,928, forward strand.
ATGTGATGATACATGTGTTCTTGTAATGCTCAGAGTCTGGAGATGGGTGTAGAAAAGCAAGCAAGCAGGTCGGGACCAGAAACAGTAACGTCTTTGTGTCGAGGGGAACCGACCGAGCCTTTGTACAACAGTTCTGAGAGTGACTGAGGGCGCTCTGGTCACATGTCAGGAGTGGATAACCACCCGACCTCGTGGGAAGAAGTATATACAGTGCTGTCCGTCTCGCAGTATATGTACGAGTGTCTGGCAGTCGATAGCTATACGAATGATGTAAAAGGAGCGATTTTGTATGGCGCAGGATACGAACTGCATGTTTACTATGTCGTCGCAGGACGCGGTGATATATTGCCTGGTTGGAGATCCGTTTCACACTCTAATATTCAAGCTTTCGTCCTCAGTGTCAGAGCAGTGTATTTGAGTAAGAGTCTTTCCATGGTGATAGTATCCGACCAATGGTGCTGGATGATGCTGAGAGTCCATTACGTATGCTAGGATGGAAGCGCTGAGGTTACAATATGCTCGGCACACAGTACGGCGATACTCCCTTGTGGCGGTCACACGTAGTCGACTGGAAGCTTGCCGGCCGGGGTGGCCGAGCGGTTCTAGGCGCTACAGTTTGGAGCCACGCGACAGCTACAGTCACAGGTTCGAATCCTGCCTCGGGCATGGATGTGTGTGATGTCCTTAGGTTAGTTAGGTTTAAGTAGTTCTAAGTTCTAGGGGACTGATGACCTTAGAAGTTAAGTCCCATAGTGCTCAGAGCCATTTGAACCATTTGACTCGAAGCTTTACGACGAGTACGCCTGCCCTCACATTCCCGTACACGCTAATATCGTCCATTGTCATATCTGAATGCCCCACAAAATGGATATTGCACCATTCGACCAGCCAGTCAAATGGACACCCACATTCAGGACTTCTTTAAAATGTGTTAGGTGCTGATACCACTGCCTCACACGCGTACATGGTATGTCCATGTCCTTCAAAGTGATCACTCAACATTTAACGCTGCTCACGCCCCTAATATGCACTACCAGCGCTAGTAACAGCACTAAATAAGATTATTTAGTACTTCCACAGACGGCTGAAGAACACGTTTCGCAATATGACGACGGCTACAGACATTCGATATCTGCTTCCCTCAGATTGCCAATCGCGATTCGCACTCTTAATTCACAGCAAGTTCTTCGATAAAGGGCAGTAAGTTACTCAGCTTTGAATTATTCTAATAAATGTAAGCAATAACGAGAAAATAAGCACCTCATCATGTGATGTGAGACTTACAATTCGAAACAATAGACCATTAGTTCCCCTGCACTCTTATGAGAACTCTTGCATAGTGACAAAACTTGCGAATCGAGAAGATGTGGCGTTTTATTTTTTCCGAAAAACTTTGCTTCGTTTACATGCTGAACATTCTTTCAGCAGCACAGGAGATGACTCATCTTTCATCTTTCTTCTATCCTTGAATCAAATCAAAATGTGGGCACGATTCTTTGCATAGTACGGCGAAGAAGTATGCCATAAGCAATCCACAAAAAATAATTGCGTCAGTGTCTCAATAGTGCATCCCATTGAGCTAGGCTTCACAAGAAGTGTGCTGCAACGCGACCTAAACGTGCACATCACGCCTGTTTTTCTTATTTATGCCAGCTCAGCCAGCCCCCGACACATACTGAAACACTCACACACACATATACACCCATGATTCGCATATGATATTTACTTTCGTTATACGCGTAACACTCACACCGCGGTGTGCTCCCGTCATTGCCATGAGACATCGCTCCAAACACCAATTCTGTATGGAATACATTACACACATGCCTCTAGACAACGATCCTGACGTGCAATGCTTACATCGGGTAAGTTATATGAACGTGATGGTATTCACTCTCTGAAAGCTGTTCTCAGAGTTTTACTCGCGGCTCCCAAACAAAATATGCTACCGTAATTAGGTCGTCTGGCGATACTAGACGCTATCCATGCGAAGCCGAGCCGGCTATCTTGTTTTTTTTACACAATTTAAGCAAAACACGTACCTGTAATAAGCGTTGACATGTCGCAGATATGCCTCTTGTCACAGGCATTTTGATACTGTCACTAACGCCGCCTAGTGGCTAAGATTGTTTGCATTATAATACATTGGACTGTCTGAGCCAGTTTGGGCATTGATGAAATGGAATGACAGCAAGTGACGAGATGCTGTGTATCGATGATAAAGCTATGTTAGTCAGCTCCACTGCTACACTGTAACGTATATTTCTCTGTTTCGTCTTACATTGTATTCTAACGCCACAGATAGTATGATGGATTAGTCCCAAATACGTCAAGTTAACAATAAGGAAAAAAATGGCGACCAAGACAAGTGTACAATCATTAGTTCACTGTCTCTGCTGACATAAGAGTTGAGCGGATTAAACTTGCAACAAAATGGCGCGCCTCTCTGCGTTCTAACGTTTGCTGAAAACCTCATTTCGGATTCTGAAATCGTTCACGAAATAAAAGGGTTACTGATATTACATATTCTCCCTGTACAACGTCATTTTCAAAGATCTGAGAATGCTTGTGTCGGATGAGCGGAATCAATCGATTAATACGTGGCCTCTGGAGGTTAATCTTGTAAGCTGTCTGTGTTTTGGAATTGAATTTAGTGCACGTTGAAATCTCACAGAAAATTGCCATGATGAGTATGCCCTCTGAATGTTGACCCACAAAATGTAGCATTATAACCTATCTGACTTCATTTCATGAACAGTTTATCGCACACGAACTTACTTCACGCAGCAGTTAAATCAGACGTCTAGAGTATTTAATTCTGTTGTATGTTTGCTATCAAAGATCTAATATTTGATCATTCAAAAGTTTCTTATGTTCTGTCTTATGGACATGTTCGGCTCTCGAATGTAATTCCTGATACTTTTCTAACACGAAACTAATACTAAATAATTTTCGTGGAATATACTTTGAACATGGCATATCAAGCATTGGTCCAAAGATCTCCTTTCTCATTGAAGAGATAGCCGTGAAAAAACACAGATCACAGTAAGATACCATATTGAATAACCAACAAGTCCGTCACCATCCAGCACCTTGACAATAAAAAAATTTCTGGCCCGAGACGGGCCAGTCTGGTCCGAACCACCGTCGTGTCGCCCTCTGCCAGTGGCGTCATTGGATGCGGTAGGAAGAGATTACGAGGGTGGAACTTTAATAGTGGAAACTATTTATTTACAGCTCGTACAAAATAGATACGTGTTTCAAAGTTTTATTGACCTTCAAAGAAGTCACCAGCATTGTGTAAAACCCGTTGCTAGCGATGTGGAAGTCGTACGATACTCTTAGCAGTGCCAGTTGTGTTGACAGTTCGAGCGGCGTCGTAGGTTGTGTTCCAAAAATGAACAGCATAGACGCACAAGTGATGACACTTTCTGCAGGCCCTGACCATCATTTTGCAGGACAATGCTCAAGCACGTACAGTGCAAGCTGTTACTGATTTGTTTGACTGATGGGGCTGCTAAGTGCCATACCACCTACTGCACTCCCCTGACTTAAGCCCTCGATAAGTTCAACTCGATTTCTAAACTGAAGGAAACACTTCAAGACATTCGCTCCAGAACTGCTACAAGTTCGTCGGGCAATAGACCGCGTCGCTCGAACTGTCAGCACAACTGGCACAGCTAAGGGTATCCTACGACTTCCACATCGTTGGCAACGGGTTATACACAATGCTGGTGACTACTTTGAAACACGTATATAGTTTGTACGAGCTGTAAATAAATAGTTGCCACTATTAAAGTTCCAACCCTCGTATACAAAAGAGGAACCCCTCCACGCCCACACTAGCATGGTCACCATCACAAAATGTTCTATTGTCAGCTCTATAATTGGTTAGTTATTTGCATCGAGGACATCGTAGGATGTGGGACTGTGATGTTGTCGGTACGTCTAGTACGATTACCCATTATTACGGGTCCATCGGGAGTCAGTAATAGACAGAGACTATGAAGAATCAACGAATTTAGGGCAGAAGAAAAAAAAAGTGCATAGCAATAGAGATTGACCTGGCTGGGCAATTCAATAAGCAGCAGTTAATGGGTGGTCCAAATGTTTTTCGTAGATTAAGAATGTAGTTCACATGTGATGTTTCTGCTGTGTTTGGAGGCAGCACATGGTTGACCTTGGGTTTTGTATGGGGGAACCATGCAGACCATGGTGGCCTTGAAGCATTCCCTGATGCAAACATCTTGGCTTGGAAGACATGGAGTATAGCCGAGAGTACAGGTCTACTAGCTAAGGTTCCCTATGGTACTTTGGTGCCAGACAAGTCGTTAACTCTGTCTACAAGAAGAAAGAAGAAGCTGAATGCAGACGAGTATCCGTTTATTTGGGGCCAAGTAGGCAATAACAATTGTAAAATAAAGATCACTTGTGACTCTATGTTTTACTATAGACAGTAAAAATTCTACTGGAACACTCTCTTTCAAATTCTGAAGGTGGCAGGGGTAAAATACAGGGAGCGAAAGGCTATTTGCAATTTGTACAGAAAGCAGATGGCAGTTATAAGAGTCGAGGGAATGAAAGGGAAGCAGTGGTTGGGAAAGGAGTGAGACAGGGTTGTAGCCTCTCCCCGATTTTATTCAATCTGTATATTGAGCAAGCAGTAAAGGAAACGAAAGAAAAGTTCGGAGTAGGTATTAAAATCCATGGAGAAGACTTTGAGGTTCGCCGATGACATTGTCATTCTGTCAGAGACAGCAAAGACTTGGAAGAGCAGTTGAACGGAATGGACAGTGTCTTGAAAGGAGGATATAAGATGAACATCAACAAAAGTAAAACGAGGCTAATGGACTGTAGTCGGATTAAATCGGGCGCTGCTGCTGGAATTAGATTACGAAATGAGACGCTTAAAGTAGTAAATGAGTTTTGCTATTTGGGGAGCAAAATAACTGATGATGGTCGAAGTAGAGACGATATAAAATGTAGACTGGCAATGGCAAGGAAAGCGTTTCTGAAGAAGAGGAATTTGTTAACGTCGAGTATAGATTTAAATGTCAGGAAGTCGTTTCTGAAAGTATTTGTATGGAGTGTAGCCATGTATGGAAGTGAAACATGGACGATAAATAGTTTAGACAAGAAGAGAATAGAAGCTTTCGAAATGTGGAGTTACAGAAGAATGCTGAAGATTAGATGGGTACATCACATAACTAATGAGGAGGTATTGAATAGAATTGGGGAGAAGAGGAGTTTGTGGCACAACTTGACTAGAAGAAGGGACCGGTTGGTAGCACATGTTCTGAAGCATCAAGGGATCACAAATTTAGCATTGGAGGGCAGCGTGTAGGGTAAAAATCGTAGAGGGAGACCAAGAGATGAGTACACTAAGCAGATTCAGAAGGATGTAGGTTGCAGTAAGTACTGGGGGATGAAGAAGCTTGCACAGGATAGAGTAGTGTGGAGAGCTGCATCAAACCAGTCTCAGGACTGAAGACCGCTACGGTCGCAGGTTCGAATCCTGCCTCGGGCATGGGTGTTTGTGATGACCTTAGGTTACTTAGGTTTAAATAGGTCTAAGTTCTAGGGGACTGATGACCTTAGAATTTAAGTCCCATAGTGCTCAGAGCCATTTGAACCATTTGAACCTTATCTCCGACCCTTATCTCCCGTCAGATTTTTTTTTAAACAAAAATCATTTATTCACTTATGTGGTCTTGCGCTAGGCGCAGTGTGACCTTGAGCGGGACTTAGCCGCTGGCGCGCTCAGCTGATGCTCCGAGATTGCATTGCTATCGTATGGGGCGGTTGTAGAGCTGGAGACGCGGGCGGCAAGCGGTTGCTGCTTCGCGCGCCCGTCCAGTCTCTGCAGCCAGCGCGATTTGTGGACGGTTTGCTTCCTCAGACAGCTGTTCTGCAGCCGGCTCGGTTCCGCCATCTTCCCTTCTCCACTTGTCGCGGTCGTTCCCTGTGAGTGACACCCAGTCGATCGTGACGCCTTACAAGTCGTCCCAGTTGACTTCTGGTTTCGCGCCGGTGCTCTGCGGTGCTCTTCGGTTGAGGTGGCGGCGCAAGCAGGCGTCCTCTTCTCGGGGGTCCTCCGAGTGGCCTCTCTCAGTCCTGTGAGTACCAAGAGAGTAGACATCAGCTCTACATCTACACCTACATCCATATGTCGCAAAACACCCGATGGTGTGTGGCGGAGGGTACCTTGAGTACCTCTATCGGTTCTCCCTTCTATTCCAGTCTCGTATCGTTCGTGGAAAGAAGGATTTTCGGTATGCCTCTGTGTGGGCTCTAATCTCTCTGATTTTATCCTCGTGGTCTCTTCGCGAGATATACGTAGGAGGGAGCAATATACTGCTTGACTCCTCGGTGAAGGTATGTTCTCGAAACTTCAACAAAAGCCCGTACCTACCTACTGAGCGTCACTGCTGCAGAGTCTTCCACTGGAGTTTCTCTATCATCTCCGTAACGCTTTCGCGATTACTAAATGATCCTGTAACGAAGCGCGCTGCTCTCCGTTGGATCTTCTCTATCTCTTCTATCAACCCTATCTGGTACGGATCCCACACTGCTGAGCAGTATTCAAGCAGTGGGCGAACAAGCGTACTGTATCCTACTTCCTTTGTTTTCGGATTGCATTTCCTTAGGATTCCTCCAATGAATCTCAGTGTGGCATCTCCTTTGCCGACGATCAACTTTATATGATCATTCCATTTTAAATCACTCCTAATCCGTAATCCCAGATAATTTATGGAATTAACTGCTTCCAGTTGCTGACCTGCTATATTGTAGCTAAATGATAAGGGATCTTTCTTTCTATGTATTCGCAGCACATTACACTTGTCTACATTGAGATTCAATTGCCATTCCCTGCACCATGCGCCAATTCGCTGCAGATCCTCCTGCATTTTAGTACAATTTTTCATTGTTACAACCTCTCGATATACCACAGCATCATCTGCAAAAAGCCTCAGTGAACTTCTGATGTCATCCACCAGGTCATTTATGTATATTGTGAATAGCAACGGTCCTACGACACTCCCCTGCGGCACACCTGAAATCACTCTTACTTCGGAAGACTTCTCTCCATTGAGAATGACATGCTGCTTTCTATTATCTAGGAAGTGTTCAATCCAATCACACAACTGGTCTGATAGTCCATATGCTCTTACTTTGTTCGTTAAACGACTGTGGGGAACTGTATCGAACGCCGTGCGGAAGTCAAGAAACACGGCGTCTACCTGTGAACCCGTGTCTATGGCCCTCTGAGTCTCGTGTGGACGAATAGCGCGAGCTGGGTTTCACACGACCGTCTTTTTCGAAACCCATGCTGATTCCTACAGAGTAGATTTCTAGTCTCCAGAAAAGCTCAGTGATTCCTTCTCCCACTGTCCGCTCCGGGTTGGGGCAGTGGCAGGGGCGGGGGCAGGCTCCACTTCTTCCTCTGCCGTTGGTCTGTTTGCGAGTACTGCGTGCAGTTTCCGCAGTTCGCGGTGTACTTCTGCTTGGGCGGCCGTGTGAAAGCAGCCCTTTCTGCCGCCGTTGCGGCCTTGGAAGGACGGAAGGCCGCAGTCGCCTTCTCAACCGCAGCAGACAGCAACGAACACACGTCTGCGGTAGGCAGCGTCCGTTTGCCCCTCTCCTACTGGGCGGCCCTCCGCACCTCTGTTGCTGTTGGGATATTCTAGCCGATCGCGGTCGGCGGTCGTCTGCTCGTCTCGTGGTTGTGCTGCCGCCGACTGTCAGAGCCTTCCACATCGGCGGCGTTTCTTCCAGGTTTCTTCTATTTAATGGCTTGACTGTGGCCAGAGAAGTCCGGACAGCCCCTAACACCCCACCCGTATCTGGTTTTGACGTGTTTTCACCCCAGCTAATTGACTAACAGATCAACAGAAAGTGCAAAACTGCCGCAATTTCAGATAACGCAAAGAAAGTAATAAGGCCCTGTGACTCCTGTTTGAACTGCGGTGGCAGTGTTGACATCAAATGATTCAGAATTGATTCCTTTTAATTAAAAAGGGGTGCACATTGGAGTTATATTAAGAAAGTGACTTGGGATTTCAACTACTTGATTGAAAACAGATGCAGTCGAGTAGAAAAAATTTATTTTAACTCACGGCCTTCAATCATCACATTACATGACTCTCCTAACAGGCAGTGGGAATAAATTGCGTTTAAGTGGAGTAAAGTGCGATAAATCAAAATTAATTCCTATCGACTGACCCAGACGTAATGCAAAGTGCGAGAAGAATTCTACAATACACGGGGCCACGAAACCCTCGTGGAAACTTTGTCGACGTGATCCAACAAATTAATCAGTGGCCTAACTCAAGCCGGAGCGGGCGCAATATCACCGAATTCAGCGTGGCGGGGCGTCGTCGTTGCGCAGACGTCGGCCGGCCTCGTGGCGCTGCAAGGCTGCGCACATCTATTCACTTCTAGCTATTTTGCTCAGTACATAGCTGAACGAAAACTTTCTATCTCCAAGCTCAATCGTTCCGTTTGCTAAGTCCTAATATGCAGAGATGCTCACTCTCCCTCAGGCAAGCTGAGTAAAGAGCGCCACGACCGCACTCTAGGCAAGCTGGGAACGGAAAACCTCTATGGAGACTTCTGCTAGCCCGCTCTTCGCCTCGGTTTCCCCTCGAGCAAAATCACTTATGCCAATTGCAGCGCAAGTCGCATTAATTATGCGTCGCTTCCCAGCGCCGACCAATGGCTGCTCTGGGAAGTGGACAAATTCCCACAAAATTTACCTTCCTCTCAGCGTCTGCTATTTATCTCCTCCCAGGCCACCCATCAAGGTTAGCATCTGCATAAAACACCAATTTTTCCGAAATTCTGACTCCCAGGAGAGTACTTCAAATTCCCTGGTCCTACGTTCCCATCGGAGGCTGGCGTATTTCATTCTGTCGCTTTTCACCTGATTTACTTCAGACTCTGCAGACCGTGAATCCAGCGTGAAGTTGCTATAGTCACGAATACGCATATTTCGGCCTCTTTTGACTGCTCCACCGTAGCTTTGCGCGGCTTTCTCGCATGTTTCACTGAAAACGGGATGACGGACATTTATCAACAGGCGTACAAGTTCTCCGTCTGCTTCCCTGTACACCAGCATGGAGTCAACACCCCCTCACTCTCACTCATCTTAAGGCAGCTGGAGGCTAAGCTGCCTATTGTCGCTTCCCTTCGCCACTCCCCAGCTGCATGGCGCCACCCGGCCGTGGTCAACTCTGAATACTTGTCTGGGATAAACTAGCCTCCAGTAAATCGGCGCATTTCCACAAAGTTTTCATGTTGTGTGAATTACTTTAAAACCATCACCCAACATTAATTATTCCAATACGTCCATACTATACCCTTCACAAGATGCATTGTGCCTAGTCAGTCATTTTTGTTCAGCCCTACTGTTCACTCAACGTGAGTTTGGTGATCTTTGATGACATTTCTTGCCATCTTGCAAGCCACCCCAGTTTTCCATATGGAACCACTGTGGCGAGCACATGTCGGCTTTTCTTCTTCTCTCCTGTCACACGCTCGACAGTCGTGCTCTTCTGAGCAGTTGACGCACCTTTGAGTGTTGCGGCAAAACTTAGCCAAATGGCAGCTGTAGCTCCGAAGCTTAGGCTGAGAGGGAGAGTTTCCACTATGATGGGGAAGTCTAGGAGCTTCCACAGCTCATTGATGCTGCTGAAATCCTCTGTCGTTTGCAAGCCGATGATCTACAGTGGCGGCCTCTTCTTGTTTGTCCTGTTTTGCAGTTTGACAACCCCATTACAGAAACCGGCACGTAGATGCCCTTCCTGGACTGCTGCCGTGTTCCATATCCACGGCAGCTTACAGAGGAGGGTCTTGGTCTTCCTCATCTTGCGGCGCTGTTTTGGCAGCATCTTATTTGTTGGTCCTTTTACCATGTGGGCGGCTGTAGCGCTCTTCAGTGCTCTGTGGTCGTCCATATTAGCTGCCCGCAGCTCAGTCAAGGCATCTGAGTCAGCAGACTCGACGCCGAATCAGAGCTTGCGGCAGTCTGCCATCTTGTTGTAGGCTTTGCTCATCCTATGCCTTTGTACTCGATGGACAAAGGAGGGCAGGTGTACTATCGTTTTCCTGCTGCTTCTGAGGTCGATCAGTGATTTCAGTTAGCTGTACTACCGATGGACCGTTTACTGTGGTGGTTTTCACATGGGCTGCTCGCTTGCCCTTGCCCATGCTGTGGTGCGAAACACAACAATGTGCTTTCTCTTCGTAATACCGACACACAATTTGCTTCTCATGCTCGCAACAGCACAAGCACACACAAACACGCAGCCACAGCTCTCCGTCAGCCATACTAGCATTAAGTGCACAACAGGCGCGATGCGCACGCCACGCTGGCTCAGACTGAACTCTCGACTAACTGTGTCAGTACGGAGCGGTCTGTGGTCAGCTCACCGCTCTCCCGGTCATTGTTGCGTTTCTCGACCTTGGAGCCGCTGCTAATCGGTCGAGCAGCTCCCCAGTTAGCCCATGTGGCTGAGTGCACCTCCCATGAAGGGCATTCCGCCGGGAATCGAACAAGGGTCCTCCCCCCCTCCCCACCGCGGTGATCAGCTGCACTGCCCACTCACCTAGGGAGGAGAGCACCTTAACAGAGTAACCGTCGTGTCAATATACACTGCTGGCCACCGTAAATGCAACACCCTGAACGAAGCATCCGAATCAAGTGAAATTTACATGGGTTTGCAGCGATGAGATATGCAACTGATTAGAATTTCAGCGCAGACGCGCGCCTGTGGCGCCACCTCATAGCGCCATTTAAGGCTTGGCGATTTCGACGAGTGTACGTTTGGCACGTGTGTGGTTGTTTTACAAGACGATCAGTTATGCCTCGTAGACAACAGCGAACATCTTTTGATCAAGTATCCGAGTTCGACAGAGGAAGGATAGTGGCTTACCGAGATTGTGGATCATCATACAGAGAAATCGCTAGTCGTGTTGGACGAAACCAAACAACTGTAATGCGGATATGTGACCGTTGGATGCAGGAGGGTACGACGGACCGACGTGGTCGATCGCATTCACCTCGGTGCACCACTGCACGTGCTGATAGGCAAATTGTGCGCATGGCAGTGGCGGATCGCTCAGTGACATCCCGAACCATAGCACAGCACATTGCGTCTGTAACGCATCATCCAGTGTCTGCGCGTACCATTCGACGCCGTTTACAGCAGAGTGGTCTGTCCGCAAGACGTCCATTGCTTCGTCTACCATTGACGCAGAACCACAGACGTCTCCGTCGCCAATGGTGTGATGACAGACGGATGTGGACGGCAGAATGGAATGACGTTGTCTTTACTGACGAGGCACGCTTCTGTCTGCAGCACCACGATGGTCGGATTCGAGTGTGGAGACACCGTGCAGAGAGGATGCTGGACAGCTGCATTATGCACCGCCACACTGGTCTTGCACCGGGTATTATGGTATGGGGCGGCATTGGATATTACTCTCGCACGCCTCTAGTACGCATTGCCGGTACTTTAAATAGCCGACGCTACATATCCGAGGTGCTGGAGCCAGTTGCCCTTCCTTACCTTTAGGGCTCGGCCACAGCCATATTTCAACAGGATAATGCGCGACCACACGTGGCACGCATTGTCCAAAGTTTCTTCGTCAATAACCAGATTGAATTGCTTCCCTGGCCGGCTCGCTCTCCGGATCTTTCGCCGATAGAAAACATGTGGTCCATAGTTGCTCAACGAGTGACCCAGATTACATCCCCAGCTGCCACACCAGATGATCTTTGGCAACGTGTGGAAGCTGCTTGGGCTGCTGTACCCCAGGAACACATCCAACGTCTCTTTGACTCAATGGCGAGACGTGTGGCAGCGGTGATCTCCAACAATGGCGGCTACTCTGGCTACTGATTCTGGCAGGAACCACATGTCACAGACGTCTGTAAATGTAATCATTTGATACTTGGTCAACATGTTATCTACAAGATAAATCTTGTTGTGCTACCTCTTGTCTTTCTTGGTGTTGCATTTACGGTGGCCAGCAGTGTATGATTACAGTTTAAAAAGGGCACAGTGTGTGAGTAAATGCGAAAGTTTTCTTATCACTTAGTAATTAATGAAACGCAAAAGATACAATTAATATACGTGAAACACCATAATAAATGTTACAAGAGCGACATGGTAACTACGCCTCGTAAGACAAAGATTTCGTTTACAAAGTATTCGTGGAATATACTAAAAGGAAAGAAAGTTAGATGAATGGCAGAATACGAGCGTACAGAATATCAGAGCTATTGTGCAACTGGGTTTAAGAGTTCCTAGCAAACAGAGAGAATCCAGACGTAAAAGTAAGCTCGAGAATGCTCAAAGAAAGTGTTGTAGCACAGCTACTTTTCACAATGTACGGTGTGGTTCACTTAAACGTTTCAGCGCAAGTATCTCTGAATCTACAATAGATATTGATACAGGACTTTCATGGGCATGAATGTAAGGCAGGGGCTATGAGACATTCTAAAACGTAAACAAATATTAGTTTCAAGGCAAACTTATGTTTTTTTAAATGGACACCCGGTATTATTTCTTACACGACCAATAAAATGAAAATCACAAAAAGAATGGCAGTTTTTGCATCACAATACGTCAAGTACAACCCGAGAAATTGGGAAGTGAAGTTGACGCTTGAAATAAGCGAAACACGTCGCTATTGCACATCCCGAGATGGAAGCGTGAACCCGACGCTGTTCGTAATCGCGATGTGATTGACATACTACGATGCAACAGCCGCTGTACTTAAGGCTATTTACACTGTTATTACGTAGACTGTAAACAATACAGAAGACCAGTCACCCAGCTACGTACAGTTAGTAATTACTCCTCTGTTAGCTCCTTGGTCAGACATTAATTATGTTTACCCCGGCCAGTTATATTCGATTTTCGTCACGGCTATGTCCATTCTAGTACTGGAGTGAAGATCGATAAAGCACGAGCGAGTAAACTCTTTGCTTATTTTTCATTGTGTGTGGTTAGCCTTTTTGCGGTTGATGCTGTAGTCTACAGAGAAGTCGCAGCACTAGAAAATTGTAAAGGAAAGCAGGAAGACGCTTCGAACAGGAAGTGGCAACTGCCGTCAGCATGAACAAATGTACGGCGTATACATATACATCATCACTCGTCCTTGTACGACTACACAATTGTGGAACAATTAGTGGAAACAGTTACTCCCATAAGATGTCTAGGAGAATGCATCCGTTGCGATTTAAAGTGGAACGACCACATAAAACTAATCGCAGGAATGACGGATGCCTGACTGAGATTCTTTGGAAGAATCCTCTAGAGATGTGGCCCATCAACAAAGGAGGTAGCTTACAAAACCCTCGTTTGACCAATACTTGAATGTTGCTCGTCACTTTGGGATAGGTACCAGATAGTGTTAGTGGTATTTATTTATTTATTCTTTATACGAGGCTCACTCCAAAAGAAATGCGCACTATTTTTTTAAAAATACAGTTTTCATTCTGAATGTGTGAAAATTTTACAGTGTGTAGATACACCCTCCCCCTTGTTTTCAAACTTAGCTCAACCTGTTCCCGTGAGTGGCGCCGTCACAGCATGTCTTCAAGATGGCTGCTACACTTGACATTCGTCAGAAGCAACGTGCTGTCATAGAATTCCTGTGCTGCGAAAACGAGACAGTGGGAAACATCCAAAAGAAGTTGAAAAAGGTGTATGGAGATGCTGCTGTCGATCGCAGTACAGTTAGTCGGTGGGCAAGCGGGTTACGTGATGAAAGTGGGCATGGCAATATTGAGGATTGTCCTCGCAGCGGCAGGCCTCGTACTGCACACACTCCAGACAATGTACAGAGAGTCAACGAACTGGTGACTGCTGACAGACGCATCACAGTGAACGAATTGTCACGCTACGTTGGGATAGGGGAAGGAAGTGTTTTCAGAATACTGAAAGTGTTGGCGTTAAAAAAGGTTTGTGCCAGGTGGGTTCCCAGGATGTTGACAGTGGCTCACAGAGAAACAAGAAAAACGGTATGCAGCGAACTTTTGGAACAGTACGAGAATGGTGGAGATGAATTTCTTGGAAAAATTGTGACAGGTGATGAAACATGGCTCCATCATTTTTCACCAGAGACGAAGAGGCAATCAATGGAGTGGCGTCATGCAAATTCACCCAAGGAAAAAAAAAAAATTCAAAACCACACCTTCTGGTGGAAAAGTTATGGCTACGGTGTTTTTCGATTCCGAAGGGCTCTTACTTGTGGACATCATGCCAAGTGGAACCACCATAAATTCTGATGCATATGTGGCGACACTGAAGAAACTTCAAGCGCGGCTGAGTCGTGTTCGACCACATCGGCAAAAGCAGGATGTTTTGCTGTTGCACGACGACGCACGCCCACATGTCAGTCAAAAAAACATGGAAGCGATGACAAAACTCGGATGGACAACACTGAAACACCCGCCTTACAGTCCTGACCTGGCTCCATGTGACTATCATCTCTTTGGGAAACTGAAAGACTCTCTTCGTGGAACAAGGTTTGAAGATGATGACTCCCTTGTGCACGCTGCCAAACAGTGGCTCCAACAGGTTGGTCCAGAATTTTACCGTGCGGGTATACAGGCGCTGGTTCCAAGATGGCATAAGAGAGTTGAGAGGGATGGAAATTATGTGGAGAAATGAAAATATTGTTCCTAAAGGATGTATCTACACACTGTAAAACTTTCAAACATGTAGAATAAAAGGCGGATTTTTAAAAAAATAGTGTGCATTTCTTTTGGAGTGACCCTCGTAATTACAACCTATTATCTGATAAGCTAAAACAGGCTATAGAAATCACATTTCCTTGGATAGTAATACATTTATACACTCCTGGAAATTGAAATAAGAACACCGTGAATTCATTGTCCCAGGAAGGGGAAACTTTATTGACACATTCCTGGGGTCAGATACATCACATGATCACACTGACAGAACCACAGGCACATAGACACAGGCAACAGAGCATGCACAATGTCGGCACTAGTACAGTGTATATCCACCTTTCGCAGCAATGCAGGCTGCTATTCTCCCATGGAGACGATCGTAGAGATGCTGGATGTAGTCCTGTGGAACGGCTTGCCATGCCATTTCCACCTGGCGCCTCAGTTGGACCAGCGTTCGTGCTGGACGTGCAGACCGCGTGAGACGACGCTTCATCCAGTCCCAAACATACTCAATGGGGGACAGATCCGGAGATCTTGCTGGCCAGGGTAGTTGACTTACACCTTCTAGAGCACGTTGGGTGGCACGGGATACATGCGGACGTGCATTGTCCTGTTGGAACAACAAGTTCCCTTGCCGGTCTAGGAATGGTAGAACGATGGGTTCGATGACGGTTTGGATGTACCGTGCACTATTCAGTGTCCCCTCGACGATCACCAGTGGTGTACGGCCAGTGTAGCAGATCGCTCCCCACACCATGATGCCGGGTGTTGGCCCTGTGTGCCTCGGTCGTATGCAGTCCTGATTGTGGCGCTCACCTGCACGGCGCCAAACACGCATACGACCATCATTGGCACCAAGGCAGAAGCGACTCTCATCGCTGAAGACGACACGTCTCCATTCGTCCCTCCATTCACGCCTGTCGCGACACCACTGGAGGCGGACTGCACGATGTTGGGGCGTGAGCGGAAGACGGCCTAACGGTGTGCGGGACCGTAGCCCAGCTTCATGGAGACGGTTGCGAATGGTCCTCGCCGATACCCCAGGAGCAACAGTGTCCCTAATTTGCTGGGAAGTGGCGGTGCGGTCCCCTACGGCACTGCGTATGATCCTACGGTCTTGGCGTGCATCCGTGCGTCGCTGCGGTCCGGTCCCAGGTCGACGGGCACGTGCACCTTCCGCCGACCACTGGCGACAACATCGATATACTGTGGAGACCTCACGCCCCACGTGTTGAGCAATTCGGCGGTACGTCCACCCGGCCTCCCGCATGCCCACTATGCGCCCTCGCTCAAAGTCCGTCAACTGCACATACGGTTCACGTCCACGCTGTCGCGGCATGCTACCAGTGTTAAAGACTGCGATGGAGCTTCGTATGCCACGGCAAACTGGCTGACACTGACGGCGGCGGTGCACAAATGCTGCGCAGCTAGCGCCATTCGACGGCCAACACCGCGGTTCCTGGTGTGTCCGCTGTGCCGTGCGTGTGATCATTGCTTGTACAGCCCTCTCGCAGTGTCCGGAGCAAGTATGGTGGGTCTGACACACCGGTGTCAATGTGTTCTTTTTTCCATTTCCAGGAGTGTATATTAACTATTTATTCACGATACCTAATTTTTTTAATGCTACAACTACTTCTACTAATACAGAATTACAGTAAAACCCTTAACCACTTACCCAAATACTGATACTATTATAAGCCCTACAGAATATGTTCTCTGTTCATTTATTTTGGTGCATTTAACCGGTAAATCGTTATTTCCGCTACTACTCCGGCCAACAGCCATTGCCCAGTGGATTCCTTGGGGAGTACGTCACCAGCGTTTCCACTGTAGTAAGCAATTCCACCCGTTACTGTTACGTCTTGAAGTCCACACTTCATTACCCCTTGCACCAACGCAATGTAGATTCTTGGGAAACTATTTCATTCGGTAGTCGCCGACCTCACTTATCTTCTCTCCATCTGCAGAGTATGTCGTCTAACGTGGATGGCGGCATGCTGAGTTATGGATGAATAGCACGTGAAGTCTCCTTTGTCCTTCTGCAGTATCGTCCAAATTGCGCCATGTCGACTCGCTCCTTAGTGCTGCTTTCGGATCCAACATCCTTAATACCTGATGTCCATTACCCGCTGCATCGTCACGCAGCGTGCAGTCCCACAAGGTGTGTTCTTCTATGCCCACACTGCTGCAGGAGCAGCTATCATTCATCCGTCTTCTGATTTTGTACAGATACACAGAATATGGACCATGGCCAGTTAGGCAATGTACCAACCCACTCGACGGGTTAAGAAATCTTATTTTAATCTCTCTGTGATATTACGGAGAAATTCGTATGTTCTCCCGCCTGTGCCTGAGGTCTCCCATTCATTTTGCTACAGTTGTAATATGCGATCTTTTATTACCTTTTTCGGATTGACCTCAGTTCCAAGAATCCTTCGTACTTCCATTTGCTTGCCTTTCTCTAACCAGTAAAAGACTCCCCTTTTCGAATTATCATCTCCAGAATTACTAACAAAGCATCATTCAGGGAAGTGCAGTAGGCGCACATTAAATCTTAGTAGCACTCCTCGTCGAACTCTTTTCACTAGCTGCTATTTACGGAGGCAAGCCCTCCCACCATATCCTAACATACACTCCTGGAAATGGAAAAAAGAACACATTGACACCGGTGTGTCAGACCCACCATACTTGCTCCGGACACTGCGAGAGGGCTGTACAAGCAATGATCACACGCACGGCACAGCGGACACACCAGGAACCGTCGAATGGTGCTAGCTGCGCAGCATTTGTGCACCGCCGCCGTCAGTGTCAGCCAGTTTGCCGTGGCATACGGAGCTCCATCGCAGTAGCATGCCGCTACAGCGTGGACGTGAACCGTATGTGCAGTTGACGGACTTTGAGCGAGGGCGTATAGTGGGCATGCGGGAGGCCGGGTGGACGTACCGCCGAATTGCTCGACACGTGGGGCGTGAGGTCTCCACAGTACATCGATGTTGTCGCCAGTGGTCGGCGGAAGGTGCACGTGCCCGTCGACCTGGGACCGGACCGCAGCGACGCACGGATGCACGCCAAGACCGTAGGATCCTACGCAGTGCCGTAGGGGACCGCACCGCCACTTCCCAGCAAATTAGGGACACTGTTGCTCCTGGGGTATCGGCGAGGACCATTCGCAACCGTCTCCATGAAGCTGGGCTACGGTCCCGCACACCGTTAGGCCGTCTTCCGCTCACGCCCAAACATCGTGCAGCCCGCCTCCAGTGGTGTCGCGACAGGCGTGAATGGAGAGACGAATGGAGACGTGTCGTCTTCAGCGATGAGAGTCGCTTCTGCCTTGGTGCCAATGATGGTCGTATGCGTGTTTGGCGCCGTGCAGGTGAGCGCCACTATCAGGACTGCGTACGACCGAGGCACACAGGGCCAACACCCGGCATCATGGTGTGGGGAGCGATCTCCACACTGGCCGTACACCACTGGTGATCGTCGAGGGGACACTGAATAGTGCACGGTACATCCAAACCGTCATCGAACCCACCGTTCTACCATTCCTAGACCGGCAAGGGAACTTGCTGTTCCAACAGGACAATGCACGTCCGCATGTATCCCGTGCCACCCAACGTGCTCTAGAAGGTGTAAGTCAACTACCCTGGCCAGCAAGATCTCCGGATCTGTCCCCCATTGAGCATGTTTGGGACTGGATGAAGCGTCGTCTCACGCGGTCTGCACGTCCAGCACGAACGCTGGTCCAACTGAGGCGCCAGGTGGAAATGGCATGGCAAGCCGTTCCACAGGACTGCATCCAGCATCTCTACGATCGTCCCCATGGGAGAATAGCAGCCTGCATTGCTGCGAAAGGTGGATATACACTGTACTAGTGCCGACATTGTGCATGCTCTGTTGCCTGTGTCTATGTGCCTGTGGTTCTGTCAGTGTGATCATGTGATGTATCTGACCCCAGGAATGTGTCAATAAAGTTTCCCCTTCCTGGGACAATGAATTCACGGTGTTCTTATTTCAATTTCCAGGAGTGTAGACTGTTTTCAAGCGAAGCCCAAACTGTATATTTGCAGTGGTTATTATTTTACTCATCACGTTTGTACCTTTTCTGCCCGCTTCCTCTATACAGAGTGCAAAGTTACGACGTTCGTCCAGAAACATCACCAGATATCTCGTTACAGCGGTTCTCCTAATAGTTACATAACTTATTTTAGGGTTTCTTACTAGGTTATCTCTCAGCAGGAGGTACGTTGTTGTGCGAGGTGCTACTGACTATTTAACACCCCTGTAACCTCTGTAGTATGGGCTCCAGTGCTACTTGCCAAAACCCTGGAACACACTCTGATCCCTGCCTTTTGTTACTGTCTTCGTTATCTTCTTTCCTGGGCATGATAAAGAAGCACGTCGCCCGTGACAATAACCTCTAAGGCACTCCCTGGCAAATAAAAATTTTGCGCCGGATCGACCCTGGAACTCGGGACCTTTTCCTTTCGCAGGCAAGTGCTCTACCATCTGAGCTACCCAAGCACGACTCACGACCCGTGCTCACAGCTTCACTTCTGCCACTACCTCGTCTCCTACTTTCCAAACTTCACAGAAGCTCTTCTGCGAACCTTGCAGGACTAGCACTTCTAGAAGAATGGATATTGCGGAGATATGCCTTAGCCACAGCCTAGGGGATGGTAGAGCACTTGCCCAAGAAAGGCGAAGGTCCCGAGTTTGAGTCTCGGTTTGGTACACAGTTTTAATCTGCCAGGAAGTTTCATATCACCGCACACTCCGCGGAAGAGTGAAAATCTCATTCTGGAACCTATAAGGCAGTTGCACAGCGCTTCTGGACACTCTAAATCCCTAAGGCAACGAAAGAAAGGCGGCCACCATAGGTCATCGAAAGCACCAGCAGTATCAAACGGTTCAAGTGGCTCTGAGCACTATGGGACTTAACTTCTGAGGTCATCAACACCTAGAACTTAGAACTACTTAAACCTAACTAACCTAAGGACATCACACACACCTATGCCTGAGGCAGGATTCGAACCTCCGACCGTAGCGGTCGCGCGGCTCCAGACTGTAGCGCCTAGAACCGCTGGGTCACACCGGCCGGCACCAGCAGTATCGATCATCATCGTTACAGCGTACGTAGATTGAATATCTGCCGCTATCGAAATTACCTTGTTAATTGCGACTTCAATTAACTTATAAATCCGTACTGGTGAGGGCTCATCCCGTGTAGCAGTCTATGGTATTGTAACCTTTTGCATGATAGTTTTTCAAATATCTTGCCGAGAACGTTTTTCCATTGGTCTGTAGGATTGGGGTAACAGTGGATGCTTATCTTTTGCTTTACTAATTATTACCACTTCACCATTCTTCCACGGTGCAGAGATCCTTCACAGCAAGAGACACTAGTGCAGTTCGTGCAAGTAATTGGTCACATAGGGCTTCTATTACTTCGGCGGGGATCCCTTCGCGTCCTTACGATTTTTTTCTTTTTCAGTCTTAAGATTAGTTGCCTAATTTCTTCTTTTGCGAAGGGGTACACAAGTTTATTGATTCTATAGTCTTCGGACAACATTTTTAGTAATCTAAGCTGATCATTTGTAGCGCCTTCTTCTCCATCGTTAGGAAGTAGTTTTTCCATTAGCAAGGCAAATGACAATTCCCAATTTTCTGTTGCCGTCCTCTCATTCCTTTTGAGCGTGGAAAAGACTATTGTTGATCGTATTTTCTCGCTGACTATTTTATGCGCTACATCCCAGAGATCGCTTACTACGAGGGTTGCCCAGAAAGTAATGCACTACTTTTTTTTCTCAGCCGAAAACAATGCTACGAACGCGAAACGTCACGTATGTATTATCTGAAGTCTCCTGAATGAGCGCACCAAGTTTCCGTCACTTTCGACAGACAGATAGCGTAGCTGCAGGACGGTTTCAAAATGGCGTCTGTAGGTGATATACGTTACAAGCAACGTGCCGTCATTGAATTTTTAACTGCAGAGAAAGAAACTGTGATGAATATTCACAAACGCTTGTGCGAGGTCTATGGAACATATGCTGTCAACCGAAGTACAGTTAGTCGCTGGGCACGGACGCTGGTCATCAGAAGGCGATTCGGCGGAGCTCCACGAATTGCCGCAGTCGCGGAGACCATCTACGGTTGTCACACATGACATGTTGCAGCCAGTTGATGCTGTCATTCGCGAGGACAAACGCATTACGACTCTTCAGTTGGCAGGAATTTTGAGGACGATGAGGAGGTGATTCACACAGTGAAGCAGTGGCTCCGCCAGCAGGAGAAGTATTCGTACCCACGGGGAATACACTTTCTTGTTTCGCGCTGGAGGAAGGCCGTAGAACGGGATGGAGATTACGTGTAAAAATAGGGTGTGTAGATAAAACGCCAACCTTTAGTGTGTGTCATTCTCATTATATTCAGTAAAGAACTGTTGAAGAATAAAGTGCGGTGCATTATTTCCTGGGCAGCCCTCGTAAGTTAGCCTCCACAAATTTCTTCTGTCGTTCCATTTCTGTTGATAGAGGAATTAGAAAAGGTCCATAGAAAAGCATCGCGTTTCGTTACAGGTTCATTTAGCAAGCGCGAAGGTGCCACGCAGATGCTGAGCGAACTCAAGTGGCAGACGCTGCAAGAGAGGCGTTGTGCATCACGGTGTGGTATACTGCTTAAGTTTCGTTTTTGTACTTTCCTAGAACAGTTAACCAATGTCTTGTTCCCTCACAGATCTCGCGAAAAGACCATGAAAATAAAATTGGAGAGATTGGTGCCCACACGCAGGCTTACCAGCAACGGTTCCTCTCGCGAACCATTCGCGACTGGAACAGAAAAGGGGGATGTGAAAATGGCACTCAAAGTACCCTCCGCCACACGCCGTCAGCTCGCTGGCGGGGTATAGATATAGATACAGATGCAGAAATTTCCACAGTCTCATTATAACTTCACAAATACAAACCTAGGTTGCAGTCATGCATGACTCTCTTTCCTTCTCAATCTAATTCAGACTGACCATCGTACAAGAGCCGAACAGAGCAGAATTCAGAACAGAACAGACAGACCGTGCTGCCTTCTCAGCCGCCTCCACTTCACACTCGCTGAGCCAGCGCCCACCCCAAGGTCCGTAGTGACTACGCAGACACCAACTAGTAACACAAATATTACAGCAAATATTGTTCTCGAGTAACAGCTGTGTAAAACATGATAACTTGGAAGTTGATAATTATAACAGGCAACTGTCAATCTGTACATTAAATGCAACAGTCGTAGCATTTGCTTTATTTCTGCATGTTGTTCTGGGGCGGGGGCATCAGCGTTAGTTATTGCATTGTCTCATCTCCCCCTCTCTCCCACTAGATATAAGCAGCAGCCACACTCAGTTTTAGCATACAGCAGGTGGCTACGATTTTGTGGCATGGATCAAAACAAGAAAAAAAAGGCCAGTAAACATAGGCTCTAAAATACAGCTGTGAGCAGTTGTTCATCATCACTACTGTGAAAATCGCTTCTACTGCAGACTCTTTGGTATTATGAACAACCTGCAGAATGCAGTAAACAAATCAGAACACATTATTCTGTTACTGGGAAACAGCAGGACTCCTAATGTAATCTGGCTACTATTACATATGACCTGTACCTGCCAGCCATCATCTAAAGGAGATGCTCAGTACGATGTCTATTTACGATGTCTTAGGGAATCACGCCTTCTCTGAAAAACCGTAGCCCGCATCTCGTGGTCGTGCGGTAGCGTTCTCGCTTCCCACGCCCGGGTTCCCGGGTTCGATTCCCGGCGGGGTCAGGGATTTTCTCTGCCTCGTGATGGCTGGGTGTTGTGTGCTGTCCTTAGGTTAGTTAGGTTTAAGTAGTTCTAAGTTCTAGGGGACTGATGACCATAGATGTTAAGTCCCATAGTGCTCAGAGCCATTTGAACCATTTTTTTGAAAAACCGTAGATTGGTTATGGATGGGCTGGTATCGTTAATGGGACTTGCATACACTACAAATTTTGTGTCCCCACATCCAAAATCCTAGTGATTAGGGTGGGTGGAACGGACTGGATCTCCCCGACCATTCAGTTACCAGTTACATGTCTGTGTGAGATGTTCTCCGACGTTTCGGAGAAAATGAGCTAGTGCCCCACCATGAATGAACCAAATATTCAGCCGTTGGGGTCACGGAACCAGTGTCTGCTAGTCGCTGTAAAAGACGGCTGAGTATCTGTGCAGACGATACCCTGCGTTCTGGATGTTTTTCAGCGTGCAGAACAAGGGCTATGGTTGCTTCCATTTACAGCATACTGAACATTTTTGTATTGTTTTGGTTCTCTCGAAACAAGGAGTACGTTTCTTGAAAGCCCTGTATATTCATTGTTTTAGTATAATAATAATAGCAATTTGTTTACATCAGTGTTTAGTACATCGCTTTAGCATAATGTCGAAGGGACTGTAATATAACAGATGGAAAAGATCTTGCGAAAAATCACATGTGTCATGCAAATGATTTAAGAACTGCACAGTCAAGTTACATTAATGTCACCACGGCGGTGTCAGCGCTCGATAACCAGTCACGGTCGCCAGACGGCAGCACGAGCATTTGAGGATATATGAAATGTTTCCAGAATGAGGTTTTCACTCTGCAGCGGAGTGTGCGCTGATATGAAACTTCTTGGCAGATTAAAACTGTGTGCCCGACCGAGACTCGAACTCGGGACCTTTGCCTTTCGCGGGCAAGTGCTCTACCATCTGAGCTACCGAAGCACGACTCACGGCCGGTACTCACAGCTTTACTTCTGCCTGTACCTCGTCTCCTACCTTCCAAACTTTACAGAAGCTCTCCTGCGAACCTTGTTAGGAACGGATTTGGCAAGGTTAGTGCAAAGGGGTGGCTGGATGCCCTTCCTGCTGCCACCCCTTATCCCCCCCGTACCCCCCCCTCCCCGGGACGGAATTAGTGTACCCGTTCTGTCTGTGTCGAGTGGAATTAATGGGTGCGAGCGTGTTCATATATCTGTGAGTTGTGTAACTGAGGCTGAACGTGGGGACCAGCGCGATATTCACCTAGCGGGATGTGGAAAACCGCCTAAAAACCACATCCAGGCTGGCCGGCACACCGGCCCTCGTCGTTAATCCACCGGGAGGATTCGATCTGCGGCCGGAGCGCCTATTCGAGTCCAGGAGGCAGCGCGTTAGCGCGCTCGGCTACCCTGGCGGGTGCTGCTTTCACACAATGTCGAAGGTAATTCAGAGGAATTTGGTAAGCATCTGGCGGAAAATCACATTAGTCATGCAATTGACTTAAGAACTCTTAACAGCAACAAACTTTCAGAACACTGACAACGTCGTAATTTCCGCGACATAAACTGAGTGTGCACTCTACATCACCAGTATTTCACTAAGCGCTACGATTTTGAATCCAGGTCTGCAGACTGTGCTTATGCCAGCGAGCAAATAACAAGACGTTGTTTCTTTTAGCAGTTTCCCCCTACGTTTGGAAAGTTAGACTACCTGTTCTTTTTTTCCTCGATGAAGGGTTTTTCCCTCACAAGCTGGCAGTTTCCAAAAGCTTTACGGCCGATGTCAGGAGAGCTTTGTAGCTAATGATGATTACTCTGAGCGTCACTTAAGGTATATTCTTTACTCTTATTTCCTTTATTTTCTGAGACAGTTCACTGAAGTTTTCCAACACACTTCGCATTACTTAGATACTGTTAGGAAGCTGTTTCTAGAAAATGCAGTGCCCGTAATATTACTTGAAGAATATATTGTAATTTTAGTTCAGTGATCAATGGTTTATTTTTACGTAATGGACTGATATGAAAGTATTTTCATCTGATTCTCGCGCAATGTGCAGTTTTTTTTTTAAATTTTTAAACTGTTGCGAGGCGTAGAAACAGCCTTTTAAGCGTTGATTTACCAATTGTGTTCAGTTATTTTCTGAGAGGCGCTCGTAGCGACGGAACATTTTAATGCAGTTATGATTTTCCGGGTATTTTTTTTAAATTGTGTTTCAGGCCCCTTATAATACTGAGCCAGCCGAGACAAACTCTGAGATCTACGTTATTACGCAACAGTAGCTCTCGCGATTGAATAACATTTAATTAAATTAAAGCGTCGTTATTAAGACAGGGAGCCGCCACACCTAGTTTCTGCGAGGCAGTGATGGCGCTCCGCTGTTTTTGCATTCCGGCGGAGCGCAAGGACGCTTCTGCAGCAAAACCGTCCGCCCGCTAACACTACTCGATTTTGATTAAACTTGCCACAGCGCAAGGACACGGTTCAAAGGCGAAAAACAGCCGCGCACTAATCACCGTCGTCATCAGTGGCAGCAACAATGTGATGTACACTGCTGGATAAAGGACGTTTCTGTGCATTATAATCCTCAGTCACACGGATCCATGTTCTACATTATCCACCCATCGTCTTTTAGGTATTATTCCTCGGAAGCATCCTTGATCCATGTGCCATCCATTCGACAGGTTACCTGTACCGTTCACCTTCTATTCATTTTCATTGTAATCAATGATATCAGTTACGTCTGTTGTGGACTAAGTAGGATGTAACGGGTATAAGTGCAGATGTTTATATATGTAACTGAGGACGGTGTACTTCATCTGCAGACTAATAATCATAGCTAATGCCAATGGTGCGAGATATAGCCGCGCGATCTCAGGCGCCTTACCACGACTGACGCGGCTCCTCCCAACGGAGGTTCGAGTCTTCCCTCGTGCATGGGTGTGTGTGTGTGTGTGTGTTGTTCTTGTTGTGGCGTAACAAGACAGCTACGCCACACGGAAGTAGCCGAAAGGCACGCGTTACTGACGCAGGCTACAGATAGGTCTGAAACAGGATACGTAATGAATGCTATAAAGAAAAGTACGTAGCTGCTAGAATACTTAACTTTATTCCATCTTTTGTATACAGCATTCTTGATGATACAAGTGAGACTCTATCTTGAAATGGTTAATGGTGCCTTGCTAGGTCGTAGCCATGGACTTAGCTGAAGGCTATTCTAACTGTCTCTCGGCAAATGAGAGAAAGGCTTCGTCAGTGTAGTCGCTAGCAAAGTCGTCGTACAACTGGGGCGAGTGCTAGTACGTCTCTCGAGACCTGCCTTGTGGTGGCGCTAGGTCTGCGATCACTGATAGTGGCGACACGCGGGTCCGACATGTACTAATGGACCGCGGCCGATTTAAGCTACCACCTAGCAAGTGTGGTGTCTGACGGTGACACCACAGTTCTTAGCACAAGTTAGTTTAAGTTAGATTAAGTAATGTGTAAGCCTAGGGACCGATGACCTCAGCAGTTTGGTCCCATAGGAGGAGGAGGAGGAGATTAGTGTTTAACGTCCCGTCGACAACGAGGTCATTAGAGACGGAGCGCAAGCTCGGACGAGGGAAGGATGGGGAAGGAAATCGCCGCCCGTGCCCTTTCAAAGGAACCATCCCGGCATTTGCCTGAAGCGATTTAGGGAAATCACGGAAAACCTAAATCAGGATGGCCGGAGACGGGATTGAACCGTCGTCCTCCCGAATGTGCTAACCACTGCGCCACCTCGCTCGGTTGATCCCATAGGAACTTACCACAAATTTCCTAGTGGTATGTTTTATGTCGGGTAGTACCTCTAAGTACGTGTGGCAAGTGCTAGGCATTAATGTTTATTTTCACCTGGGCAGAAGATCAGGTGCTGAAGTGTGGATGTGTGGACGCAAAACGGTTAGGCTATACAGAGAGGCTTAGTCCAGATAGTGGTGTATTCCGGTCATGCAGAAAACATCAGGTCGTAAAGTATGTGACGTATTTGTGGGAAGAGGTTCAGTGCAGAGAAGAAACAGTCAACACGCTGATGTGTGTAAGTATAAGCTACTACAAATACACTACTGGCCATTAAAATTTCTACACCAAGAAGAAATGCAGATGATAAACGGGTATTCATTGGACAAATATATTATACTAGAACTGACATGTGATTACATTTTCACGCAATTTGGGTGCATAGATCTTCAGAAATCAGTACCCATAACAACCACATCTGGCCGTAATAACGGCCTTGATACGCCTGGGCATTGAGTCAAAAGGAGCTTAGATGGTTTGTACAGGTACAGCTGCCCATTCAGCTTCAACACGATACCACAGTTCATCAAGAGTTATGACTGGCGTATTGTGACGAGCCAGTTGCTCGGCCACCATTGACCAGAGACCAGACGTTTTCAATTGCTGAGAGATCTGTATAATGAGCTGGCCAGGGCAGTAGTCGAACATTTTCTGTATCCAGAAAGGCACGTACAGGACCTGCAACATGCGGTCGTGTATTATCCTGTTGAAATGTAGGGTTTCGCAGGGATCGAATGAAGGGTAGAGCCACGGGTCTGAAATGCAACGTCCACTGTTCAAAGTGCCGTCAGTGCGAACAAGAGGTGACCGAGACGTGTAACCAATGGCACCCCATACCATCACGCTGAGTGATACCCCAGGATGGCGTTGACGAATACACGCTTCCAGTGTCCATTCACCGCGATGTCGTCAAACACGGATGCGACCATCATGATGCTCTAAACAGAACCTGGATTCATCCGAAAAAATTACGTTTTGCCATTCTTGCACCCAGGTTCGTCGTTGAGTACACCGTCGCAGGCGCTCCTGTCTGTGATGCAGTGTCAAGGGTAACCGCAGCTGTGGTCTCCGAGCTGATAGTCCATGCTGCTGCAAACGTCGTCGAACTGTTCGTGCAGATGGTTGTTGTCTTGCAAACGTCCACATCTGTTGACTCAGGGATCGAGACGTGGCTGCACGATCCGTTACAGCCATGCGGATAAGATGCCTGTCATCTCGACTGCTAGTGATACGAGGCCGTTGGGATCCAGCACTGCGTTCAGTATTACCCTTTTGAACCCACCGATTCCATATTCTGCTAACAGTCATTGGATCTCGACCAACGCGAGCAGCAATGTGGCGATACGATAAACCGCAATCGCGATAGGCTACAATCCGACCTTTATCAAAGTCGGAAACGTGATGGTACGCATTTCTCCTCCTTACACGAGGCATCACAATAACGTTTCACCAGGCAACGCCGGTCAGCTGCTGTTTGTGTATGAGAAATTGGTTAGAAACGTTGCTCATGTCAGCACGTTGTAGGTGTCGCCACCGGCGCCAACCTTGTGTGAATGCTCTGAAAAGCTAATGATTTGCATATCACAGCATCTTCTTCCTGTCGGTTAAATTTTGCGTCTGTAGCACGTAGCACACCATCTTCGTGGTGTATCAATTTTAATGGCCAGTAGTGTAAAAACATGTACACTTATACACGTTATATTCAGTATTGTGAGGACTGCGACCGTTAATTCAAACGAATAAAATAGATATGATTCTCCGTCAGTCACTACGCTGTTCGATAGTAACCATCACAATTAGGCGCTAGGTTGTGTCATGCAAATGCAAGAAGAACAGTATGTGTGCTGCATTCTGACAGAAAATCTCATACACTATGTGATCGAAACCCCTATGTAATGCGGAAACGAGCACTAGATGGCAGGAGAGTCAGATGTGCCAGTATAAAAAGAGGGGTGGGGGGGGGGGGGCGATATTGTGTCCTCGCAGAAAAGCAGCAGCAGCAGCAGCAGCAGCAGCTGAGTAACAAATCTATCAGGGTCGTGTCAACGCTTCTAAAGCCGCCTACATCGACTGCTGGTAATGATACTGTGAAGTGGAAACGCAAAGGAACAACCATGATCAACCAGACCTGATGTACTGATGAAGAGGACCGTCGAGCGTCGCGGAGAGGTGTTGTAAAAAACCGCTTGAAATCAGCGCAAGGAGCCGTTCGTTAGTTCTAAAATGCTACCAGCATGTCCAGTTAACACAAGACACCAGCGGGAACCCAGTCCTTTCAAGGGACGTCGAGATGGACTACCAACTCTCCTGCCCATGGCCTAGAACCTCACAGGTGACAGCTCCTCAAATGACAGACAAGGGATGGCCACACTTCGTTCAGATCAAGCGCTGACAGTGGCCATTGACGCCATGGAGCTTGTCTCCTCCATTGGGCATGTGACCAAAAATAGTAACTATGTTATCCTGGTGCCCAGGCAGTATTTAGATCGGTAACTGGGATACACTCAAGCAGTGCACTCCAAGTTAGTTCCCTCGGCCAGATGTCGATTGCGAAGGCATGTCCACAATCAGAATCTCTTTGTGGAGCCGCTGCTACGACGACACAGCCATGTACATCAATCAGCAGCTCCAGAGCTGCTAGCTATGGATCTACACCATTTGTGGTCTCTACACAGAAGAGACGTGGCCTTTGACACTGTGACCAGCAATTGTACTTTGTAATATTTATCTTCGTTCGTCGGCAATATGCCGGACTTAAACTTCAGGTATTACAAGGGCTATTCGGAAAGTAAGGAACGATAGGTCACGAAATGGAAACCACAGTGAAAATCAAAAATGTTTTATTTTTAACGGTTAGCTACAGCTTCCAGCTACTTCT
This sequence comes from Schistocerca nitens, assembly GCF_023898315.1. Taxonomy (NCBI): domain Eukaryota; kingdom Metazoa; phylum Arthropoda; class Insecta; order Orthoptera; family Acrididae; genus Schistocerca; species Schistocerca nitens. The sequence goes on from NC_064622.1 coordinate 129,953,124, forward strand.
TTACACAGTCGCCGCACAGACATAGACATCTGTCGTAGCGTTGTACCAACTTTTCAATTCCCTCGTTATAGAAGACAGCCGCCGGTGCTTTTCGACAATTTTCTAATTTGGACTGCAGCTAGTTGTCTGTATCAAAATATTGTCTTCATAGCCAGCAGTTCATTTGAGCAGAGATGAACCTCAGGGGTAGCCAATTACGGGCTTTATTGTGAATGATCAAACACTTCCCATCGAAAAGGCTGCAGGAGCATCTTCATTGCCCCTGCAGAGTGCAGCCGAGAATTGTGTAGAACGAACCGCATGACAGTTACGTTATGTGGATTGCATAGATTCAGGCGAAATCTTTCGCCAGGCCTTCATACTTGGCCAGAGATGTTAATTTATAGCCATCTTTACGTTCTCATTGTGAGCTCAGAAATGAAAAAAGCAACATGATGCGATCGACACGTGTTCTAAACACAGTGACCAACCCATCTGTGCAAAGCTTCATCAGATTTTCACTGTATTTTCCATTTCGCGAGCGATCGTTCCTTAGTTTCCGAATATCCCTCGTATTACTGTGTTACTAATGCAGAAGACTTGTTTTCAGTAATTGTGTTCCAAAGTACTCCTGTAGGAGAGGACTGTTTATATTTGTTATAATTCAGTGAGTCCAGCACGTAGAAGGGTTAGTTGCACGCCCTCTGGTGGCTTTCTTCTAACCGACACACGGACATCAGTGGCACTGCGGTAGAACAAGGTCAGAAAACACAACAGACCTCCACCCTGGCCTCCAGTTAGCTCTCGCTTGACGCCAATCAAGTCGCAAGTGGCAATGGTTTGGGGTCAGCGGAATGCACGCTGCAGGGCGTCAGACATCTACATCTACATTTATACTCCGCAAGCCACCCAACGGTGTGTGGCGGAGGGCACTTTACGTGCCACTGTCATTACGCCTCTTTCCTGCTACAGTCGCGTATGGTTCGCGGGAAGAACGACTGCCGGAAAGCCTCCGTGCGCGCTCGAATCTCTCTAATTTTACATTCGTGATCTCCTCGGGAGGTATAAGTAGGGGGAAGCAATATATTCGATACCTCATCCAGAAACACACCCGCTCGAAACCTGGACAGCAAGCTGCACCGCGATGCAGAGCGCCTCTCTTGCAGAGTCTGCCACTTTAGTTTGCTAAACATCTCCGTAACGCTATCACGCTTACCAAATAACCCTGTGACGAAACGCGCCGCTCTTCTTTGGATCTTCTCTATCTCCTCCGTCAACCCGACTTGGTATGGATTCCACACTGATGAGCAATACTCAAGTATGGGTCGAACGAGTGTTTTGTAAGCCACCTCCTTTGTTGATGGACTGCATTTTCTAAGGACTCTCCCAATGAATCTCAACCTGGTACCCGTCTTACCAACAATTAATTTTATATGATCATTCCACTTCAAATCGTTCCGCACGCATACTCCCAGATATTTTACAGAAGTAACTGCTACCAGTGTTTGTTCCGCTATCATATAATCATACAATAAAGGATCCTTCTTTCTGTGTAATCGCAATACATTACATTTGTCTATGTTAAGGGTCAGTTGCCACTCCCTGCATCAAGTGCCTATCCGCTGCAGATCTTCCTGCATTTCGCTGCAATTTTCTAATGCTGCAACTTCTCTGTATACTACAGCACCATCCGCGAAAAGCCGCATGGAACTTGCTACACTATCTACTAGGTCATTTATATATATTGTGAAAAGCAATGGTCCCATAACACTCCCCTGTGCCACGCCAGAGGTTACTTTAACGTCTGTAGACGTCTCTCCATTGAGAACAACGTGCTGTTTTCTGTTTGCTAAAAACTCTTCAGTCCAGCCACACAGCTGGTCTGATATTCCGTAGGCTCTTACTTTGTTTATCAGGCGACAGTGCGGAATTGTATCGAACGCCTTCCGGAAGTCAAGGAAAATAGCATCTACCTGGGAGCCTGGGTCTCATGAACAAATGAAGCGAGTTGGATCTCACACGATCGCTGTTTCCGGAATCCATGCTGATTCCTACAGAGTAGATTCGGGTTTCCAGAAATGGCACGATACGCGAGCAAAAAGCATATTCTAAAATTCTACAACAGATCGATGTCAGAGATATAGGTCTATAGTTTTGCTCATATGCGCGACGACCCTCCTTTAAAACTGGAACTACCTGTGCTCTTTTCCAGACATTTGGAACCTTCCGTTCCTCTAGAGACTTGCGGTACACGGCTGTTAGAAGGGGAGCTGCCCTTGTAGAAACCGATTTGTAACAGCAGGTGAATTAGACAGCCAACCAGCTGCAATAAATGGTGCATTCACTTAACCTTATGCATGGTTTCAATGGATTTAAAGCCGTCTTCTTCAGTAGGATAAGAAACAAACTTCACGTTAGCAGTCAGTCAGTTAGTAAACCATCTCCACATGAAACGTGTTGGCAACGATCTGTACACCCTTCTGAAGAAGACGGGTTTAAATCCGTTGAAACCATGATTAAGGTTAGCTGAATACCACCATTTATTGCAACTGGTCGGTTGTTTTATTCACGTGCTACTCTGTAACCGTTACTGAAGTGCAGCCAAGTTCAAGATATCGAACTGTAACAGTTCGTCGTGTCACTGTGTTGCCAACTGGTGCTGAAATTGCTGCTGCGGTTGCAGTACGATGCTCCAGAGCCTTATGCTGAACACGGTGGTCTTCGGTCTCGACAGTGCCACGTAGCCGTTACGAGCCCGGTTTTCTTACGACCGTACATACTTGTGACCACCGCTGCCAGCAATCACATACAGTGTGTACCTTCTTGCCAAGTCTTTCTGCAATATGGCGGAAGGAAAATCTAGATTCTCGTAGCTCTAATACGCGTCCTTGTCTAAACACAGTGAGGAGTTGATAATGGCACCTTTGTCCCCTTAAAGACATTGTAATGTTGTTGCTTTAATTTTGTTCTGCAAGCGGCGCTGATAGACGATAAAAGAGGGTTAAAAGCTGTGAGCTGTCTGGGGAAGTTAACCCTGCATTACTGAGGAACTGTTTCACCAGGTATCCAGTCTAGCTTACCAAATTCCCAACCAGACTAACATTAATCATGATCTTTTAATCGTCATACGACAACCGGTGATTATATATATATATATATATATATATATATATATATATATATATATATATATATATATAAGAGAATTTAAATAAAAAGAAATAAATCAGTTTATATTTGGAAATTTATTTTAACATTGATCATTGAAATTTCAGCATATTAAACTTGATTCATAACTAAACTGGTGCCTTATTTAGGATTGTGAAAATGTGAGTTCCTAATCTTACGGAACACATCAAATATTGAGCCAAGATTGGGAGAGTGCATACAACACTGCATTCATAAAATAACACACGAAGAACGTTCAAACATATGCAAGAGGAAATTAACCACAACCAACCGATTCAATTTTCACCCAAAGAAGTTACGTTCGTAGCGCAATCCTGTCCGTCATGTAATTACCACACAATGGTATACTAAATTCATACTAACTCTTTGTGAAATCTTCCCAAAAAGAATAGCTGAGGGCTACTTTGATGATTACACCACACGCTTCACGTGGTCAACTTGGTTTACACAAAGAGTGTAACTCCACAGTAATTTTGATAATTAAAATAAATTACATCGAAACGCAATTTACTATAGAAAAACCTCGAACTGGTTACTATCGTCTTACTATTAACCTGATGGGTCAAACAATTGTATAAGCACGTGGTACTGGTCTCACAAAGTACACCCCACGTGGGTTGAACATAAAGAAAAATTGCTATATTGAAAAATATTGTCAAGTCGAGACGTTATAATCTCACGCACATTCGCATTTAAGATTGATGATCTTAGTTAGAGTTACTGATCAATACGTGGTTCCACTTTACTCACAAAGTAGTGACAAAGCAACTAGTGGAAGATATTCTGAACTTCACACTCGAAATACACTGCGTTGCAATTTAAGATAACATTAGATATTTTAGAGCTAAACCTGAAATAAAGGTGATTAAATTTTCAGTTAGGCTGAACTTAAGAAATCCATTGTCCTACGGACTTAGCAGACACGCGCTTAGCCGGAGATCTTACCACTTCAGACGCTCGCTGCGGACAGACTGACCTTGGCTCCTACCAAGGGTGCTTCCGCATACAAAACGGAAGTGACCAGAGGCAGCTTCCTATACCAACATGACAAGGGACGGACAGGACCATACTAAGGATAGAAACCTCTTTGCTTTTAGAAAGCGTAGCTACCTTTTCCGACATTGGTCCTACTGTTCTCTAGCAGACAGGCTTGTCTGCTACCATCCAGCATGCAACTAGAAATACATTTGCTCATTCATTCTTTCACACAGAAGGGAAGGGGGATGACAGTATCTTATCATATACAATATATAAAAGAAAGCAGATGTAGGTTGAAAGGTGGCTACACTGAGCCACAGCGCCAGAGATAGCGCTAGAGAGTATTGTTCCGCCGCCTCCACTGGCAGTGATTATTGAGATGTCGTAGTGGGCAGTGCTTGTTTAGAACTCGTAGTAGGCAGTGATTATTGAGATGTCGTAGCGGGCAGTGCTTGTCGAGGACTCGTGGTAGTCAGTGTGTGTTGAGATGTGCTAGTGGGCAGTGTTTGTCGAGATGTTGTTCCAAGTTTTATGCAGTTGTTTGATGGGCTAGACAGCAGATGGTTCGAATGGAAATACTGTAATGATCAGAGTGCTTTTCGTCAATATATATGAAGGTAAAATATTCTGTGTTTTTTTTTCATTATTTCAGTGTCTTAAATAATGTGTCATTACAGGTTCAGTCAACAAAGCATCTGGCTTGTGTTCTTGTATTAGAGTGTAATTCTGGTTTTCTTGAGTAATTATGGTATTTCTATTTTCTTTAATTAATTCAGTATAAACGATATTTAAAATTTATTGTGTTATTGAAGAAGAACCGTGCCAGATGCGTACGTTGAGTCATACTTCCACACACAGAACAGTTACACTTGTGCTTTGGTTTCGTAGGTTTTATAGTTGCTGGGGACTTAATTAATTAATTGTGTTAATGAAAATTTCCATTTCATTCTTTGTTGTTCTATGCAGTCAGATTGCGTAATAATACTAGTCAGGGCCAACCGTTTACGAGACTTCGTAATCGGACAGACAGCTACTAAATCAAAAAATTAAAATTATTTGCATTTTATTTATAATTAAACCCCCATGCAAGGTTCCGTATGAGACTGTGTGACATGAATTACATATAAACTGTGTTTCAAAGTGTAGTAGTGTGACAGATCGTTCTTGTTTATGTGTAAAAGTAACACGTTTCACTGCTCAGTCTCCTCCCAGATAGTCAGAAACACCACAGTAAATTTAGAAGAGGAATTTATGCCGTAAATGACAACAGATTTAAGAAATTAACATGAAAGGAATCCAACAGAGACCTTTCAACATTAGTAACTAACATGACCATCTCCAGTCACACGACAGTTACAGCGTGTATTTAAAGCAAATCTGATTTGCACGCTCGAAGTGATGCTACCATCGCCGCACTTATGCGAGTAGCGCTAAATTTGAACAGTAGTTATCTTTCAGTTGTAGAAACACTCCTACAAACTTTCGTTATTTCCCATAACTTCTTTGAGCCGTGCGCGGCTCGTGTTCATGCCGTTTATTGTTTGTCATCTTATCTTTACGGTACTGTCGCCTCGTTTTTTATTCGATTTACTTGCGTCACTGAGTTGCTGGTTTGCTTGCCCGTGAGTGGCAGCAGCAGCAGCGCTTATCGATAAGTGCGCTCTCGTACTATCTCTGGAGCGACCGCTAGTATTTCTGGGTCGTCGTCTGTCGGAGTTCAGTCGGGACGCAGCGCCAGTGAGGTCCGGACAGCCAGTACTCGCCCGACTGTTGCTGACACACGTGACTTGAGTGGGGACGACCGTGGTTGGTCGTTCGGTCGATCTTCTCATCGGACGACGTATATTTGGTCGCCGACTGCTTCGGGTTCTCTGTGTGGATCGACTTGTCATTCGTCCCGGTTGTTCCACAGTGATTGCTTTTACGATGGTTCGAGTTATTGTGGAAGTGTTTTCGTGGAACTGTGTCTAGGTTGTGTAATTTGGACTGAGCAGTTATGTCAATGCTGCGTACTGGAGTAGGCAGTCGGTCGGTTGGGACAGAGCAGCGAGGAAGTCTCCGCGGCGAGGGCATTAGCGTAGTGTTCCGCTGTATGTTTTTCCTCGCCGTGTTGATGCTGTCCGTACCGCAGTTTGATAGCCTTTGGTGTCCTTCATATTTTTGAGTGGTTATTGCATCTTGGCTGTTTTTAGACGCCAATTTTGAAGACATAGTGCCGCTGGTATCTTCGTCCTCGGCTGATATTTTCCGTTGTTGTGCAGTTGGTCGGCGCAGCGGAACTGATTAGGTTGTTGGTCGGTCCTTCAGCTGTCCCTGGTTTGAGTTGCCATCCGATTATCTAACTTAACTCTTGGCTGCCTGTCTCACCTCACCTTACGTTTGAGCTCCCTTCCCAGACCGACCCTTGGAACACTTCTGAGCACCACTTTCTGTTGTTTTAGATTGTGATTTTTGTCTTATGTACCGTGCGAGGCCTTCAGCCGCCTATTAATTTAGTTTGTTTTAATTTTAAAATTAGCCCTTCAGCTGTCTTAAATTAAAACTCAGAAGATCCTTGCTTAAACTATTTTTTTTAAAAAAAAGCGGATTTCGCCCATTGGAAATCCTTGTTATTAGCCAGGCCTTAAGCCTTGTTCTGTGTTGAGTATGTGGCCTTCAGTCGAACTTTACGTGAAATATTTTAAGATAAGACCTTCAGCCGTCGTAAATTAAAATTTGAAAAGTCACTTGTTTAAAATTTTCTTCTCTATCTGAAATTCGTGTTATCCAGGCCTTAAGCCCTCAGTTCTTCTATCTCCAGTGTGTGGCCTTCAGCCGAGTTTTTATGTAAAATTTTGTAACTAAGGCCTTCAGCCGTCTGTATTCCTTAAGGCACTTTTAATAACTTGTGTTCGGGCTTGCAGCCGTATTGTTTTGAATGCTTTTAAGAGCATGTGTGATTAAGTGTTTTAGGAAAATAAAGTTTGTGTGTTTTGTGCGACTAACAGTAACTGATCTTGGCCCCTTTCCACAACCATAACCTGATCCGCTCTGTCCTGCAAAACTAGATTTCATTCCTGGTGATGGGATTTTCTTTTTCCGCCAGCGTAATACCTCGTAGCACGCACCTGACAGTGGTTTGCATAGCTCAGATACGAGGAATGGGAAAGTTGCCACGACCATTGTACTGCGTGTCTCGGCACTGGCATACGTCCAGAGTGCGTGCCGATCTTGCTGGGCGGACTTCCCGTGTCCTGCTGCAAGCACCACGACTACCCGTGAAGGTCGGTATGCGCCACCACGTGACTGCGGAGACACTCAGCTGAGCAGCGGACGGGAAACACGGCGCCCCATTGCAAACACAGTGGCTGATGTTGAAACCGCACCACGCGGCTAGCGGCGTGGAAAGCTGTGGCCACTGTTTGGATACTCAGGTGTGTCCTTAGTCACGCACCGCCGCTCGCGCTACTGTAAACAGTAACGACATGACTGCAGGCGGCCCATGCCGGAGGAGTTTACATCTGAGCTCGCGCAGCGGCCCTGCTGCAGTACCATCGAGGACCTGCAAGTCTCCAGAACATTCTCCCAGTCGTCACGGTCACCCCTCTGCCATTTCGGAGAAGACGCTTCCTAACTTACACTCCTGGAAATAGAAAAAAGAACACATTGACACCGGTGTGTCAGACCCACCATACTTGCTCCGGACACTGCGAGAGGGCTGTACAAGCAATGATCACACGCACGGCACAGCGGACACACCAGGAACCGCGGTGTTGGCCGTCGAATGGCGCTAGCTGCGCAGCATTTGTGCACCGCCGCCGTCAGTGTCAGCCAGTTTGCCGTGGCATACGGAGCTCCATCGCAGTCTTTAACACTGGTAGCATGCCGCGACAGCGTGGACGTGAACCGTATGTGCAGTTGACGGACTTTGAGCGAGGGCGTATAGTGGGCATGCGGGAGGCCGGGTGGACGTACCACCGAATTGCTCAACACGTGGGGCGTGAGGTCTCCACAGTACATCGATGTTGTCGCCAGTGGTCGGCGGAAGGTGCACGTGCCCGTCGACCTGGGACCGGACCGCAGCGACGCACGGATGCACGCCAAGACCGTAGGATCCTACGCAGTGCCGTAGGGGACCGCACCGCCACTTCCCAGCAAATTAGGGACACTGTTGCTCCTGGGGTATCGGCGAGGACCATTCGCAACCGTCTCCATGAAGCTGGGCTACGGTCCCGCACACCGTTAGGCCGTCTTCCGCTCACGCCCCAACATCGTGCAGCCCGCCTCCAGTGGTGTCGCGACAGGCGTGAATGGAGGGACGAATGGAGACGTGTCGTCTTCAGCGATGAGAGTCGCTTCTGCCTTGGTGCCAATGATGGTCGTATGCGTGTTTGGCGCCGTGCAGGTGAGCGCCACAATCAGGACTGCATACGACCGAGGCACACAGGGCCAACACCCGGCATCATGGTGTGGGGAGCGATCTCCTACACTGGCCGTACACCACTGGTGATCGTCGAGGGGACACTGAATAGTGCACGGTACATCCAAACCGTCATCGAACCCATCGTTCTACCATTCCTAGACCGGCAAGGGAACTTGCTGTTCCAACAGGACAATGCACGTCCGCATGTATCCCGTGCCACCCAACGTGCTCTAGAAGGTGTAAGTCAACTACCCTGGCCAGCAAGATCTCCGGATCTGTCCCCCATTGAGCATGTTTGGGACTGGATGAAGCGTCGTCTCACGCGGTCTGCACGTCCAGCACGAACGCTGGTCCAACTGAGGCGCCAGGTGGAAATGGCATGGCAAGCCGTTCCACAGGACTACATCCAGCATCTCTACGATCGTCTCCATGGGAGAATAGCAGCCTGCATTGCTGCGAAAGGTGGATATACACTGTACTAGTGCCGACATTGTGCATGCTCTGTTGCCTGTGTCTATGTGCCTGTGGTTCTGTCAGTGTGATCATGTGATGTATCTGACCCCAGGAATGTGTCAATAAAGTTTCCCCTTCCTGGGACAATGAATTCACGGTGTTCTTATTTCAATTTCCAGGAGTGTATTTGAATGTTCTGAGGATCATACATTATGTGATCAAAAGTATCCGGACACCTGGCTGGAAATGACTTACAAGTTGGTGGCGCCCTCCATTGGTAATGCTGGAATTCAGTATGGTGTTGGCACACCCTTAGCCTTGATGACAGCTTCCAGACTCGCAGGCATACGTTCAATCAGGTGCTGGAAGGTTTCTTGGGGAGTGGCAGCCCATTCTTCAGGGAGTGCTGCAGTGAGAAGAGGTCTCGATGTCGGTCAGTGAGGCGTGGCACGGAGCCGGCGTTCCAAAACATCATAAAGATGTCCTGTAGGGTTCAGGTCAGGACTCTGTGCAGGCCAGTCCATTACAGGGATGTTATTGTCGTGTAACCACTCCGTCACAGGCCGTGCATTATGAACAGGTGTTCGATCATGTTGAAACATGCAGTGGGAATTTCTCTTCAACAGTGGGAAGCAAGAAGATGCTTAAAACATCAATATAGACCTGTGCTGTGATAGTGCCACGCAAAACAACAAGGGCTGCAAGCTCCCTCCATGGAAAACACCACCACACCTTAACAACACCGCCTCCGAATTTTACTATTTGCACTATACAGGCTTGGAGGTGACGTTCATCGGGCATACGCCATAGCCATACCCTGCCATCTGATCGCCACATTGTGTACCGTATGATTCGTCACTCCACACAACGTTTTCCATTGTCCAGCCGTCCAATGTTTACGCTTCTTACACCAAGCGAGACGTCGTTTGGCATTTACCTGCGTGATGTGTGACTTACGAGCAGCCGCTCACCTCCCGCCTGTCATAGTACTTGCAGTGGATCTTGATGCAGTTTGGGAATTCCTGTGCGATGATCTGGATAGATGTCTGCATATTACACATTACGACCCTCTTCAACTGTCGGAGGTCAGTCAACAGACGAGGTCGGCCTGTACGCTTTTGTGTCGTTTGTGTCCCTTCACGTTTCCATTTCATTATCACATCGGAAACAGTGGACCTAGGGATGTTTAGGAGTGTGGAAATCTCGCGTACAGACTTATGACACAAGTGACACCCAATCACCTGACCACGTTCGAAATCCGTGAGTTCCGCGGAGCGCCCCATTCTGCTCTCTCACGATGTCTAATGAATGCTGAGTTCGCTGATATGGAGTACCTGTCAGTAGGTGGCAGCACAATGCACCTAATATGGAAAACGTTTGTACTGGGGGTGTCCGGATACTTTTTATCAAATAGTGTATTCGCGACGGGTCACTATGAGATGACATGTGTCAAAATGTTTACAAATGAGGTATATTTTTTCTGTCTGAAGAAAGCAAGTAAGAAACTTGCTGAAACGTTGCTGGAGAACAACGCACTGAATCGGCTGCCAACCCGAGAAGATTTTATGATGACTCTGTGCTGTCATTTTGCATATTCTGGTCGTTTTGCACGTAATGCTCGATTTAAAACGATCATTTGCTGTTGATAGCGATCAGTGTTAACGGTTTCACCAGGTTTAGCAGCTCATAATAGATGACGGCCTCCTGATCCCACCAGACACAGAGGATTGTCTTCTTTCCAGATTGACTTGATCTTTCAGTGGATGTCGATGGTTTGCCTGGTTTCACCCATGATTTACGACGCTTAGGATTCTCAAAATATATCCATTTTTCATCAGCTGCCACTATTCGGTGGAGAAACGACTTTCTTTTGTATCTGGCGAGAAGCATTTCACAAGAGTCCTTTCGATTTGCTTGCTGCGTTTCTTTCAGTTCATGCGGAACCCATTTTCCCACTTTCTTCACCTTTCCCATAGCTTTCAATCGAAGTGAAACGCTGCTTAAGGATCTGCACATCAGGAACTGGTTCAGCATACATAATGCTTTTCAGGTGCCCCCAGAGTTTAAGTGCGGTGATCTAGCAGACCATGCTAGGAGCCTCTGCGTACTCTCCAACGTTCGGAGAAAATGTTGATGTCTCGGAGAACTGTAATGCGGAAGTGGGTTGGTGCACCACTATGCTGAAACCACAAAACGTGTCGTATTGCCAATGGCACATTCTCAAGCAGCCCAGGCAGAGTATTCTGCAGTAAGTCCAGCTACGTTCCTCCGACATGGCGTTATGGAATAATAAACGGTCCAAGTATGTGGTCGCCAAGAATTCCTGCCCACACATTGATGCTGAACGAAGCTGATGAGACGTTTCAACCATTCCTCGAGGATTGTCTGTAGCCCACAGGTGACGATTATGAAGACTGGTAAAAGTTGCTTCGTGCTCGACAGAAACCCACTGACAGACTCCTTCGCATAGAGGGAAATCCACTGCTAATAATCCTTGCACACGTTGCAGATGATGGAGAGAGTAGCGGTTGTCATACAGAATACAAACAATGGTATTTTGGCTTCCACCATGTTGGCGGATCACTTGCGTGGAACTTGTACGAGGATTCGTCCCAATATCCTGTAGAACCCGGGCCTCCAGATCTAGTGTACGCACATCCGCCGCCTCCCTGCACACTCGTCTGTCTGAAAGGACCTATGATCACACAAACTCCCAAAAAGGGCGTGAAATGTTGTGTGACGTGTTTGTTGTCTGTGAGGGTACTTATTTTGGTATAGCCGTGCTGCCTGTCGACCGAAATGGTTCAAATGACTCTGAGCACTATGGGACTTAAATTGCTGAGGTCATCAGTCCCCTAGAACTTAGAACTACTTAAACCTAACTAACCTAAGGACATCACACACATCCATGCCCGAGGCAGGATTCGAACCTGGGACCGTAGCGGTCGCGCGGTTCCAGACTGCCTGTCGACCGATTCCATCTGCTTGACCATACACAAAATCCTTCATGGCTTGTTCCCAACATGAATACCGGACCATTCTGCTGCTTAAAGTACGCTACGTCAGTCATACAGCGTGAAACACACAGGAAACACATCGCACTGCGTTAGAGGAACTTTCATTCGTCAACACCATCTAACGTTGCAACGATGCATTTCTGGACACATGTTAATAGAAAGTTTTTGCCTCTATTACCGTCAGGAATCCGCCCCTGCAGTTTGGCGGTTTTATTCATGTTCACTATAGTCACAGTATATTGTTCGTGTGTAGAAACTCATTCCTAGAAGCTGAAAGAATCTTGGGGAAATATATGAATGTTTAAACCATTTGCATTCTGAAGAGCCAAAGAAACTGTAGGACCCCAGCGAGCTCGCAGAAGTGCCGCAACACGACTCGACTAATGTCTGAAGTTGTGCTGAAAGCAGTTGACACCATGAATCCTGTAGAGCTGTCCATAAATCCGTAAGAGTACGACGGGCTGGAGAGCTCTTTTGAACAGCACGTTGCAAAGCATCCCAGATATGCTCAATAATGTGTATGTCTGGGGAGTTTGGTGGCCAGTGGAAGTGTTTGAACTCATAAGAGTGTACCTGGAGCCACTCTGTAGCATTTCTGGACGTGCGGTGTGTCACATTGTCCTGCTGTTTATATATCCATGCGCTAACTGATCCTAACGAGAACAGCCTGGACCTGTCATAAGAAAGTGTGTGCAGGAAATAGGCATACATAGCGTATTTCAGGCGGATTAGTAAATATTTTAGGTGGTGGTAGTATAGACTAATTCGGATAAAACATTCCATATACATGAGTACAATTTTTGTTGGTCTTCCATTAGAATATAAGCCATAAAAACAGAAGGCGTTAAGGAAAGGAAACGACCAACATATACAGTGACGCGCCAAAGAAACTGGTATAGGCATGCATATTCAAACACAGAGATACGTGAACAGGCAGAATACGGAGCTGCGGTTGGCAACGCCAATATAAGAAAACAGGTGTCTGGCGCATTTGTTAGATTGGTTACTGCTGCAACAATGGCAGGTTATCAAGATTTAAGTGAGTTTGAACCTGGTGTTATAGTCGGCGCACGAGCAATGGGACACAGCATCTCCGAGCTAGCGATGAAGTGGGGATTTAACGAGTGAACCGTGAATATCAGGAATCCAGTAAAACATCAAATCTCCGACGTCGCTGCGGTAGGAAAAAGATCCTCCAAGAACGGAATCAACGACAAGTGAAGAGAATTGTTCTACGTGGCAGAAGTACAACCCTTCCGCAAACTGCTACAAATTTCAATGTTGAGTCATCAACAAGTGGCTCTGGCTCTGAGCACTATGGGACGTAACATCTGTGGTCATCAGTCCCCTAGAACTTAGAACTACTTAAACCTAACTAACCTAAGGACTTCACACACATCCATGCCCCAAGCAGGATTCGAACCTGCGACCGTAGCAGTCGCGCGGTTCCGGACTGAGCGCCTAGAACCGCGAGACCACCGCGACCGGCCATCAACAAGCGTCAGCGTGCGAACCATTCAGCGAAATATCATCGATATGGGCTTTCGGAGCCGAAGGCCCATTCGTGTACCCTTGATGACCGCACGACACAAAGCTTTACGCCCGCCTGGGCCTTTCAACTCTGACATTAGACTGTTGATAACTGGAAGCAAGTTTCCTGGTCGAACAAGTCTCGTTTGAAATTGTATCGAGCGAATGGACGTGTAAGGGTATGGAGACAACCTCATGAATCGATGGACCCTGCAAGTCAGCAGGGGACTGTTCAAGCTGGTGGAGGCTCTATAATCGTGTGGGGCGTGTGCAGTTGGAGTGATATGGGGCCCCTGATACGTCTAGATACGACTCTGACAGGTGACACGTGCGTAAGCATCCTGTCTGATCACCTGCATTCATTCATGTCCATTGTGCACTCCGTCGGACTTGGGCAATTCCAGCAGGACAATGCCACGTCCAAAATTACTACAAAGTGGCTGCAGGAACACTCTTCTGAGTTTAAACACTTTCGCTGGCCTCCAAACCGCCCCAGACATGGACGTTATTATGAACGTTATTGAGCATATGTGCAACGTGCTGTTCAGAAGAGATCTCCACCCCGTCGTACTCTTATGGATTTAGGGGCAGCCCCCCCCCCCCCCCCCCAGTATTACTTCAGTGTACACGCTACCTTCGACTTCAAAGGAATTCTTTTGACACGACCATGTGTAGCTCTTCTGAAGTCGCTTGTCGTCCTTTTATGAGAGAACTATTCATAATCTGAGCCATCAATTCTGTCTTGTGTTTACTTTTTCTTTGTATACTTATCGCCTTTCAACCATCTGCACAGCCAAAAATCAAAATGGGTAAGGTCGGGGACCTTTGTAGCCAAAATGCTTAACCATTTTTGCTGTTCCACCTTCCGGGAAATTTTAGGCTTAGATGATGTGTCACCTGACGACTAGAATGTGCAGATGACCGGTCATGCTGGAAGAGCTTACTCGTCATTATAGCACTCCCTTCCAATAATTATGAAATCTCCGTTTCAATAAGAACTGGGCCCTGTGGGACGATGCAGTATCACAATCTCAATCAACTGAGAGTCTGTCACACCACACCTCACATTTACAGAGGAGTATTCATGAAAACGTGTCTCAACAAAGGCTCGTGTATCGCTCCATTCACGTGAGTTACGGGTGTTACTGATAGCGTCACGAAAGAAAGCGGCTTCGTCAGTAAACAGAATAATACGCTTACTCCTTTATTTGGAATTAACTAACGACAAAACTGAAGTCGTTTACCTCCTTCTCGAATGCGTTGAACCTGCTGTTAATGATAAGGGTAGAGGCCCTATACGTAATTTCCGCAATATTCTTTTATGTGGAACACCGATACGTGTAGAAATTCTGCGTGTTCTTGTTGAAAGACTACGTTCCAAACGCTGAATAATGTATTCTGTAACCTCCCCACTACATTTGTTTCCGTCTGAAATGTAGCCCAAATCTACCTCCTACTCTCTAAAAGTCTTCATATTACCAAAACTATGTCCCCACAAGCTAATCTTTGACTAAACAGAACCTAATTTGAACAGAACTGTAACTGGTCAGAATGCAACTTGTATTCATGCTAAATTTGCAACTAAAGTAAAACAATTATCTGGCTCTAATCAAAATATCCACTTACCTCGCGTCTTGGCAACATTGTTGCAGATCTCTCAGAAGCTCAACAGCGAACAGCAAGCAGGCAGGGGCTAAGCTAGATTTATGTTTCTGAATACATATTCAGACTGTTGCATGCGGTAATGCGTAATGATAAACAGTGGGATGGGGAGAGTAACTATTCCTACGAAATGATACGCCAAGACAACGTTTTCAGAATGAAGTATATGGTGAAAAAGACAGAGTACGCGTGATCTTCACACTGACACTGGTCTGAACAATACTATGCTTAAAAAATTAAATAATGATTTAAAAATGGTTCAAATGGCTCTCAGCACTATGGGACTTAATATCTGGGGTCATCAGTCCCCTAGTACTTAGAACTACTTAAACCTAACTAATCTAAGGACATCACACACACACCCAAGCCTGAGCAGGATTCGATCCTGCGACCGTAACGAACGCGCGGTTCCAGACTGAAGCGCCTAGAACCACTCGGTCACAACGGCCGGCAATAATGATTTAAAATGGGTACAATTTTAACTGAGAATTTCTATAAAAACCAAACAGCTTAATCAGTTAATATGTTAATGCGTGACTCAGGGAAGTGGGGTGATTTTTCTGTCAGCTCTGCGACAATAATCGTTCCTCGGTGCGCAGTGCTGCAGTCTTACTTCGAACTTCGTCTCTTCAAAATAATATTAGTCAAAATATATATTGTCCTCGGTTCCTAATGTATTCATCTTACTCATTCTTGCTGTACTTTACAATCAATTTTCCTTCATCTAACAGATACCATCACAAGTTAACAAAGTACTACGGAATATGTCCATCACTTACCACACTTCAACTAAAACTATATCAGACTTCGCAGAGGCAAAGACTGTGCCACGAAAAAAACCAAAGACTATTTAACAGTAACGAAACTTGCTCTCTCTCTGCCCGCATCTCGTGGTCGTGCGGTAGCGTTCTCGCTTGCCGCGCGCGGGTTCCCGGGTTCGATTCCCGGCGGGGTCAGGGATTTTCTCTGCCTCGTGATGGCTGGGTGTTGTGTGTTGCCCTTAGGTTAGTTAGGTTTAAGTAGTTCTAAGTTCTAGGGGACTGATGACCATAGATGTTAAGTCCCATAGTGCTCAGAGCCATTTGAACCATTTGCTCTCTCTCTCTCTCTGACATGCACATTGATAACATACAAAAACCAAAATGATATGACCACCTTATAATTCTATTTAATCGACACTCTGTGCATTTAACATTCAGATGATATATGGCTGTTGGGCACTGCACCAGTCTCAAGGAGCTTAATGATTACACGAGTAAACACTCTTGAATCACGTACTCGCGCTAAGGAAGTTGTCTGCCGTATTCTCTACGACCAGAACCAGCGTTTCCACTACAGAACCCATACACAGATGCCATATTGGCATACTCAGCACTTGTAAATACGTGCGGCGTGCTTAAAGTATACAGTGGACTTGATGAACACATCGCAGTCCCAGTTGAAAAATTCAGTATGTAAAGCCAAGCATAACATCAGAACATGGACTTTTAAAAAAATGAATATCGAAAAATAAACTGATAGCATCTGGAGTATCAACACGGTAAATGGAAACATACCTCCGTAATCAGCTCAGGATAAAAAAAGAGAGAGAGACGAAAGATATAGCATGGAGTGTATTTTTTAGTCAGCTCTGTATCTCCATAAAGAAAATAAATAAACGGAAATATTGTGCGAGTCACACAATAAGATCTGGCGGGAAACCCGAGAAGTGTATTTGCAACAGAGTTGTCGGGAAAGCATGAAAAGTCACGAACGGAAATGTGTTGTAGGGAATGTTTTATTCGAATTAATCTATATTACCATCTCCTAAAATGTTTACTATTCCTCTCCGAACACGCCGTATAAGACGAACATCGTGGACTGCAGAGACGTTGTGAACAGTACACATGCAACACAATGTCGACTAGATCAGGCTACAACTGCATCTCTCAGAGTCATGACGGAGGTCTAGAAGACTACCGGATTGTTCCACGAAGCGCAAGGCAGCGCAGTCGTGTTTGGAAAGACCAGTGTTTCTTCCCCCCACTCATCTCCGTTCAGTTTCTCCGTAGATTCCCTAAAGGCGAATAACGGCATGGTTGCTTCAACAAGCACCTGTCCGGTTCCTCATTCATTTCTAATGATCCTGTAACGACTGCAGTAACATCGAAGGTGCGTACGACGTGTTAGCCGTTAGCCTTGCAGCTTCTGGAACTCTGCAATTACGAGTACAATGGTCCAAATTCTGTTTTCATTCGGTCTTGCGATCCTTGACTGTGAATCTCCATAAAAAGAGATGCCGCAACGGGAAAAACATAATACGAGTACAGCTTTAGCCACGCACTAATATGTAGGCATGTTACCTATTGACGAATTTCACAGAATTCGCTGCCTGGCACGAATTACACAAACAAAATATTTTATTTGAAAACGTAGTCAGTACTAGACGAAGCCATACATATAGGACAGTTCAGAATGAACATAGCGATGACAAGCAGCTGAAACAATTTAATGCATAGAGATAAACCGACAAGAACTACAGATAAGCTAAGAGAAGGTTCAGTTTTTTTACGTACTTTGTAGGTGTTTCATGTCCGGCTGTGCATTGGTGTCGTCAGCCTAGCTGACTACCATCCAGATCATCCGGGTTCGATTCTCGGTACTGTCAGGGATTTTTGCTTGGTGAGAGAACTGGAACGCGATGTACTCCGCCTCCTGAGGCCAGAGGAGGCACTTGACCGAGTGATAGCGGCTCCAGGCAACGAAAACTGACGACGGCCAAGAGAGCAGTTCTCTGACCGCACGCCCCTCCATACCACATCCAATGGCGCCAGTGGCGGAGAATTACACACGGGCGGCTGGTACCGATGGACCGGTCAGAGCCTGTGAATGGCGTTTACTATTATACGTGCTTTTTTATAATTCTCCGTTGCCACACGACCGAGCGCGGTGGCGCTATGTGTAGCCCTCTGGACTCGCATTCGCGAGGTCGACGGTTTAAATCCGCGTCCGACCATCCGGATTAAGGTTTTCAGTAATTTTCCTAAATCGCTCCAGGCAATTGCTGGGATGGTTCCCTTGAAGGAGCAGGGCCGATTGCTTCCTTGGAACACTCCAAACTTGTGCTCCATCTCATGACCTGGATGTCGATGGGACGTTAAACACTAATTTTACTTTCCTTTCACCACGGAAAACAAGTTAGTTCTGCTTCATTTCACGTCATACTTTCTGAAGGATATGTGTAGACATCAATGCAAGCGCATTAGAAATGCATATTTTGAGTTCTGGAACTGTTTTCGGCAAAGGATACAGGTATACAAGGAGAAACTTCCTGGCAGATTAAAACTGTGTGCCGGACCGAGACTCGAACTCAGGACCTTTGCCTTTCGTGAGCATCTACCATCTGAGCTACCTAAGCACGACTCACGACCCGTCCTCACAGCTTCAGTTCTGCCAGTGGCTCGTCTCCTACCTTCCAAACATCACAGAAGCTCTTCCGCAAACCTTGCAGAACTAGCACTCCTGAAAGAAAGGATATTGCGGAGACTGGCTTAGCCACAGCCTGGGGGATGTTTCCAGATTGAGATTTTCACTCCGCTGTAAAGTGAAAATCTCATTATAGATACAAAACCGCGTAGAAGCAAATCAGCAGGAGTTACGTCTGGAGATCTAAGCAGTCAAGAGCAGAGCGACCACTACGAATGATCGAACGGTTTGGAAGACGTAAGAATGTGCGAACCTGCATGTCCCATCTACATTTCAACTACATACACAAACCGCAAACCACCGTAACAGAGGGCAGCAAGTAGCATTACTAATTTCCGATCCTGTTCCACTCGCAAATAGATGGAGAGAAAAATGACTATCTATAAGCCTCCCTAATTCCCAACAGTAGGTCGTGAAAAGAGCGTCTGTCCAGAGGCTTCCATTTGAGTTCACAAAGCATTTCCGTAATACTTCCGTGCTGGTCGAACCTACCGGTAACAAATCTAGCAACCCGCCTCTGAACTGCTTCGATGTCTTCCTTTAATCCGATCTGGTGGAAATCCCAAACACTCGGGCAGTACTCAAGAACGGGTCGCGTTAGCGCTCTACTCGCAGTCCCCTTCATATATCAGCTACACTTTCCCAATAAACCGAGAGTCTCGTGATGATTTCGTCCAATAATACGAGGTGCCACAATAATGAGACTGATGTGAAAAAAAAATGTTGCTTGCCGTTTTAGTCAAGTTTAGTGTTGTCTCATTCAAAGTAGTTCCCTTCTGATTGCACACACTTTTCCCAGCGCTTCTGCCATTGATTTAACATTTCTGGAACTCATCTTCTGTAGTATCCTCCAAGACCCTCGTCGCATCTTTTTGGACATTTTGAGTTGTTTGAAAATGGTGTCCCTTGACCGACGTTTTGACTCTTGGAAATAGAAAAAAGTCGCACAGAGCGATATCTGGTCAATAAGGTGGCTGTGGTAGTACTGAAATTTGTTTTGAGGTTAAAAGTTGCTGTACTGACAGAGCAGTATGGGATGGCGCATTATCGTGATGCAGAATCCAATTATCAGCAATGTTGACACGAACACAAACAACTCTTTTACAAATTCTTTCTAAAATTTCTTTGTCGTAATATTGGTTAACTGTTTGTCCAGGAGGCACCCACTCTTTATGAACAACTCCCTTGGAATTAAAGAAGCACACAAGCATGCATTTCACTTTTAACTTTGACATGCGAGCTTTTTTTGGTCTGAATGATCACTTTGAGCATCATTGCGAACTTTGGCGTTTTGTCTCTGGATAGTACTGAAAAAGTACGTTTCAGTGATAACACGGCTCAACAATGCTGGATTGATTTCCATTTGCTCTAACAGATCGGCTGCCACATTTTTCCGTGTTACTTGCTGTTGTGTTGCGAGATATTTGGGGACCATTTTTGCACAAATCTTTCTTATACCAAGATCTTCAGTTATTATTAGACGAACCGTTTCTCGATTCAGTTCTTGTGCAATCATTTGCACGGATAATCTTCGATCAGATCGTACGAGTTCACGCACCCTGGCCAAGTTGACATCCGTCCGTAAGGTTGATGGTCGTCCACTGCAGTCTTCATCTTCAGCATACGTTCTGCGTTCACTAAACATTTTATGCCAACTAAAACTTGACCTCATGACATAACCTCCTCTCGAAAAGCCCATACCGTTTCGCAATATTATGCGGTTCCATTTCCGTGACGAGAGACACAAACACGTTAACTTATTACAGCACAATTCACGACAGAGCAGTTGCATCGATGTACCACTAGGACTAGAAGCAGCTTATAGACCAAGGTCAAAGATATTGTGCATTGCAAGCCTGCTGGGTTGCCACATCTTGCAAATAAAATCAGTCTCATTACTTTATTGTCGCACCACGTAATTTATAGAAAAATAAGAAATAATCGTAGATAGACAGGACAAGTGAATTAGGCGCAACTCATACGCTGGTTTGGGAACTACAAATTGAAGATTCGCTGCAATTTCGGATATTTTGCTGCTTATAGATTATGCTAGGCCAGAGATGAGAAAATGTAACAAGCAGTGTCATTGCTTTCCAATTCTTTGCACAAATAAGATGTGGTGTCACCGCCAGACACCACACTTACTAGGTGGTAGCCTTTAAATCGGCCGCGGTCCGTTAGTATACGTCGGACCCGCGTGTCGCCACTATCAGTGATTGCAGACCGAGCGCCGCCACACAGCAGATCTAGAGAGACGTCCTAGCACTCGCCCCAGTTGTACAGCCGACTTTGCTAGCGATGGTTCACTGACAAATTACGCTCTCAATTGCCGAGACGATAGTTAGCATAGCCTTCAGCTACGTCATTTGCTACGACCTAGCAAGGCGCCATTATCATTTGCTATTCATCTTGTGATGCATGTACCGTCAGACCGATGTTCACCAATTATGGATTAAAGTTAAGTATTCCAGAAGCTACGTACTTTATTTGCTAGTCTTCATTACTTGTCCTGTTCCAGACCTCACGCCATCCTGCGTGAGCTTAAACGCGTGCCTTTCGGCTTCCTCTCATAGTGGCTTGGCTGTCTTGCCAAGTCACAACATAAGACAGTCTCAGAATAAAATACAGGGCTATTACAAACGATTGAAGCGATTTCATAAATTCACTGTAGCTCCATTCATTGACATATGGTCACGACACACTACAGATACGTAGAAAAACTCATAAAGTTTTGTTCGGCTGAAGCCGCACTTCAGGTTTCTGCCGCCAGAGCGCTCGAGAGCGCAGTGAGACAAAATGGCGACAGGAGCCGAGAAAGCGTATGTCGTGCTTGAAATGCACTCACATCAGTCAGTCATAACAGTGCAACGACACTTCAGGACGAAGTTCAACAAAGATCCACCAACTGCTAACTCCATTCGGCGATGGCATGCGCAGTTTAAACCTTCTGGATGCCTCTGTAAGGGGAAATCAACGGGTCGGCCTGCAGTGAGCGAAGAAACGGTTGAACGCGTGCGGTCAGGTTTCACGCGTAGCCCGCGGAAGTCGACGAATAAAGCAAGCAGGGAGCTAAACGTACCACAGTCGACGGTTTGGAAAATCTTACGGAAAAGGCTAAAGCAGAAGCCTTACCGTTTACAATTGCTACAAGCCCTGACACCCGATGACAAAGTCAAACGCTTTGAATTTTCGGCGCGGTTGCAACAGCTCATGGAAGAGGATGCGTTCAGTGCGAAACTTGTTTTCAGTGATGAAGCAACATTTTTTTCTTAATGGTGAAGTGAACAGACACAATGTGCGTATCTGGGCGGTAGAGAATCCTCAGGCATTCGTGCAGCAAATTCGCAATTCACCAAAAGTTAACGTGTTTTGTGCAATCTCACGGTTTAAAGTTTATGGCCCCTTTTTCTTCCCAAAAAAAAAAAAAAAAAAAAAAAAAAAAAAAAAAAACGTTGCAGGAAACTTGTATCTGGACATGCTGAAAAATTGGCTCATGCCACAACTGGAGACCGACAGCGCTGACTTCATCTTTCAACAGGATGGTGCTCCACCGCACTTCCATCACGATGTTCAGCATTTCTTAAACAGGAGATTGGAAAACCGATGGATCAGTTGTGGTGGAGATCATGATCAGCAATTCATGTCATGGCCTCCACGCTCTCCCAACTTAACCCCATGCGATTTCTTTCTGTGGGGTTATGTGAAAGACTCAGTGTTTAAACCTCCTCTACCAAGAAACGTGCCAGAACTGCGAGCTTGCATCAACGATGCTTTCGAACTCATTGATGGGGACATGCTGCGCCGAGTGTGGGAGGAACTTGATTATCGGCTTGGTGTCTGCCGAATCACTAAAGGGGCACTAAAGGCAACATTTGTGAATGCCCAAAAAAACTTTTTGAGTTTTTGTATGTGTGTGCAAAGCATTGTGAAAATATCTCAAATAATAAAGTTATTGTAGAGCTGTGAAATCGCTTCAATCATTTGTAATAACCCTGTATTTTATCACTTCACAAAATCTGTATGACACTAAATTATCACTTCTCAGGCGACACATACAGCAACCTACAGTAACTCTTTCACACCCTGTTTGTACAATAGGCAGGATCATTAGAGTAGCTCCAGCAATTTGTGGCGCTCTGGAAACAAAGTATGCTGTCCAGGGCGTCTCCAGACACGTCTTCGGCTCGGAACCTCATTGATGGGAGTAGAATTATCTTCAGTGAGAAGTCCCGCTCGGTCTGAACCCCGATGACAAGCGGTGTGTGGAGACGCCCTGGACAGCGGTGAGATACCAGCCTGTTTCTCACCTGCCATAAGATCCGATACTGAAGAGTGATAGTCTAGGATGCCATTTCCTTTCATAGCTGGAACCCTTTGGTTGTCATCTGCCGCATCCTTACATCACAGCGGTACGTCGCCGATATTCTACGGCCCGCCTTGTCGTCCTTCACGGCAAGCCATCCTGGCTCACATTTCAGCGAGATAATACCCACCCGCTCACGGAGAGAGTTCGTACTGCCTGTCTTCGTCCTTGCCAAACGCTACCTTGGCCAGCAAGATCGCCAGATCCCTCCCCAACTGAGAACGCTGGGAGCATTGTGGGCAGGGTCGTCCAACCAGAAGAGGATTTTGACGATGTAACGCGCCAATTAGAGAGAATTTGGCACGATATCCCTCAAGAGAAGTTCTAGCAACTCCATCAATCAAGTCCAAGCCGAATAGTTGCTTGCTATTCACTTGTTCTTTTTATGAAGCTCTTACGGCTGAATAAACAATCCAATTTTTGTGAAACTGTAATCTTTTTGTGATTCTTGAGTTACTCCCGGCGTATTTGATAATCAAAATATCCACGGGTGTACTGCCGGTCTACAGTGTCCAACGGGCACAATATTTCGGCGATCATACATGTCGCCATCATCAGGTGAACTGACGGGCTGAGCTCCTGTGAACGTGCCGGCACGGAGATCCGTACACTATGGCTGCTCAGGGGGAACTGGGTTCGGTCGCGGAGTGAGCGCGCCGCGGGCGGAGGGTATTTAAATCGGCTGCCGCCGCGACCGAACCCAGTTCCCCCTGAGCAGCCATAGTGTACGGACCTCCGTGCCGGCACGTTCACAGGAGCTCAGTCCGTCAGTTCACCTGATGATGGCGACATGTATGATCGCCGAAATATTGTGCCCGTTGGACACTGTAGACCGGCAGTACACCCGTGGTTTTTTTGTAATCTTTTTGTTTGTATATGTACATCACACATACCGATTTCCGTATCATTCGGATAATTCCTTCGTGGTTCGTCTTTTTTTTTTTTCTTCGAGTGCACTTACAGATAGGAATGTTATCATTTATGCAAATAATTTGATCGCAAAGGTAGTAGAGTTCAATATTTATACTTAAATTCGAAAGTTGGTAACTTTTAATTAAGAAATGGTACAAACGGCTCTAGGCACTATGGAACTTAACATCTGAAATCATCAGTCCCCTAGACTTAGAACTACTTAAGCCTAACTAACCTAAGGACATCACACACATCCATGCCCGAGGCAGGATTAGATCCTGCGACTGTAGTTTCAATTAAGACTTTACTTCGGAAGCCACCGGTTCTGCATTCGCTTTGTCGAATAGTATGTGTTCGCTACTGTTTCAAATGGGCTTCAAATACAAATATCCGACAAACATACATGAATGATAACTGATTGCCAAAACTGCTATTAATGTTAAGTTTTCGTAGCCGATTTCTTAAATTGTGAAGGTTTTTCCTTGCAGGCACTTTCTATCCTCACAGATGTGCTACTGAATTCGTGATTCCCTATCAGTAAGATCACAGATCGTACTGACGGGAAATCATTGAATAAAAACAAAATTGATGCCTGGCGTTGTCCAATGAAGTCTTACAGGTCCTTGCTGTTCCTAACGTGTACAAAAGAGACAATCTGAGCAGTCCCTTACATTTTTTCGAGATGGCCCTTTCTTTTACCGTCTAATACAGTCACGCTCCGTGGTCGAGGGGTAGCATCTTGATTAGCAATCTAAACGTCCTCGGTCCCGAGTTCGAACACCGCCACTGCTTAAACTTTGAATAAAAATTATCAGCAAAGGCGGCTGAAGACCTGCGGCGCAAGAAGTCAAAGCCACCCTCATTCTGCCAACAGCCTTGTCAAAGAGGGCGGAAGAGCGGACAGAAGTTCAGGGTTGGTTCAAATGGCTCCGAGCACTATGCGACTTAACTTCTGAGGTCATCAGTCGCCTAGAACTTAGAACTAATTAAACCTAACTAACCTAAGGACATCACACACATCTATGCCCGAGGCAGGATTCGAACCTGCGACCGTAGCGGTCACGCGGTTCCAGACTGAAGCGCCTTTAACCGCACGGCCACACCGGCCGGCGAAGTTCAGGGCATTCTCTTGTCCTTGGGCTCGGAAATTGCCCTTAAAGGCGGAATAATGAGCAATGATCAACGGCACGAGGATGCAGAAGGCAATGGAAACCACTGCATTAGAGTCACATAACGTGTATCCACAGAGCATGTGATCTGTAATTAAAAAGTAGAATGATGATCCCTCCATTGGCAAAAAATTTCAGACTAGTCCCCCAATCTTCGGGAGTGGAACGCCTAGGAAGAGGTGACAATGAGAAAAAGATTGAAAAACCAAAGAGTTGGTTGTGTGGAATGTCAGAAGTTTGAACGTGGTAGGAAAGCTAGAAAATCGGAGGGAAAAATGCTAAGACTCAATTTAGATATAGTGGGCGTCAGTGATATAAAACGAAAAGAATACGAGGACTTCTGGTCAGACCGAGCGAGGTGGCGCAGTGGTTAGCACACTGGACTCGCATTCGGGAGGACGACGGTTCAATCCCGTCTCCGGCCATCCTGATTTAGGTTTTCCGTGATTTCCCTAAATCGTTTCAGGCAAATGCCGGGATGGTTCCTTTGAAAGGGCACGGCCGATTTCCTTCCCAATCCTTCCCTAACCCGAGCTTGCGCTCCGTGTCTAATGACCTCGTTGTCGACGGGACGTTACACACTAACCACTTCTGGTCAGACGAGTACAGGGTTATATCAATAGCAGCAGAAACTGGAATAATGGGAGTAGGATTCGTTATGAATAGGAACGTAGGACAGAGGGTTAGTTACGTGAACAGTTCATTTACAGGGTTGTTCTCATCAGAATCGACAGCAAATCAACACCGGCAACGATATTTCATGTATACATGCAGACGTCGCAAGAAGAAACTAAATTGGTAGAGTGTATGACTGTACTGAACGGATAATTCAGTACCTAAACGGAAAAGAAATTCTATTAGTCGTCGGGGACTCGAATGCAGTTATAGGGGAAAGTGTAGAGGAAAGGTTTACGAGAGAATATGGCCTAGGTAGTAGGAACGAGAGCGGAAAAGACAATTTGCGTTCTGCTGCAAAAATCAGTTTGTAATAACAAGTACTCAGTTCTAGAATCACAAGAGGAGGCGATGTATTTGGGGAAGGCCGAGAGATACAGGCAGATTTCTGTTAGATTACATCAAGGTCAGGCAGAGTTTCCCAAGTCAGATATTGGATCGCGAGACGTACCCAGGGGCAGGTATATACACAGATCACAATTTGGTGATGATGAATAGTAAGGAAGAATCAACGGGCAAAAGAAGTGATACGGAAGCACTAAGGAATGTAGAGATACTCTTGAAATTCTCTGAGGCTATAGATACTGCGATAATGAATAGCTCAGTAGGCAGTTCAATTGAAGAGGACTGGACATCTCTAAAAAGGGCAGTCGCAAAAGCTGGCAGATAAAAACGTAGGTACAAGAAAGATAGCTGTGAAGAAACCATGGGTAACAGAAGAAATACTTTTGTTGATCGACGAGAGAAGGAAGTGCAAAAATGTTCGGGGAAATTCAGGAATACAGAAGTACAAATCGCTTAGGAATGAAATAAAGGGAAAGTTCAGGGAAGCAAGGCTAAATTGCTACATGAAAAATGTGGACAAATCGAAAAAGGAATAATTGTCGGAAAGACTGACTGAGCATGTACAAAAGTCAAAACAACCTTCGGTAAAACTAAAAGCAAGGAAGTTAACATTAAAAGTGAAACGTCCCCTTTTAACATTTTTACACGACTGTGCTTTAACTGACGCACAATATTTTTTAGCGCAACGCAATCTGACTTTCAACACACAATATTTTGTTAGCGCAACGCAATCTGACTTTCAACACACAATATTTTGTTAGCGCAACGCAATCTGACTTTCAAAATTCCCTATAAAAGAATGGCCCTGACTAACATTAAACTATACGTCACACAAATCACTTACCTCACCAAAAATCTTCGCTGCTCAAGCTACTGCAATACAGCGAGCGCCACTACTGCCAGCTAAATAAAAGATTCAAACTATGGAAGGCACTAACTACTGATAGGGATAGTTAGCAAATGAAAGATATTAATAGAGAACAAACAATGTATTTACCTTAATATCATATAGAGCAGTTCATGACAAATTACAAAATTCCGCCATCTCTCTCCCCACATCCACCACTGCTGGCGGCTCACCTCCAACTGCCCAGCGCTACGCGCTGTTCACAGCCAGCTGCCTAACACTACAATGGTTGAGTATTACAACAATGCAAAGCAGCCACAGACTGCACACGGCACAGCCGGTGATTTTCATACTGAGGTGGCGTTATCAATAAAAAAAACCTAAACAGCCTACTTACATAGCCCCCATGCTCCCCACAAAAAATTTTACAAATTTTGTTGGGCACTGGCCAATACATATTTGTTAAAATTTTTTTTCACAATTACAATAACAAAGAAATCAAATGCACACACTTATTGATACAATGTTGGTCAAAAGCTAGAATTTTCTCACAGTCCATAAAGACAGTCCTGATCATTCATCACATTGCAGTGTTTTTCTCAAAGTCTGAGCAGTAAAAGAAAATGCACACGGAAGTAGTGGATTTCCATGCAGTCTTGAAGAAGTATCGTTGTCCTTCCAACGGAAAGACAGTGCTGACTCTCGACATGCTGACAGGTAATGGGTCACAACAGAGCAAACCCACAGCGGAGTCAGTCGAAGTTTTGAAGACTAGTGGTAGGTAGGTCATCACAGAGCAGACCCACTGTAGTCCTGGTAGAGCTTATGGTATTGGTGGGCCACCAGAGGTGTAGACCCACTGCAGTCCTTGTAGAAATAATGGTACTGGTGAGTCATCAAAGGTGTAGACCCACTGTAGTCCTTGTAGAAATAATGGTATTGGTGGGCCACCATAGGTGCAGACCCACTGTAGTCCTTGTAGAGATGGCCAGCAACCATCTGTTGTGACTGTGCAGGTGCACAATCACCATCGAAGAGTCTTGCGGATAATGTAGCAAGTCCATAACCACCACTTGTGCACTCACAAAGTTTTTGGAATTGTCCTCAGAACCAGCAATGCTGTTATCCAGTCCCTTGCTGAATCATTAACACACGTGCAAACACTAACAGTCCCTACTTCTCACATATTGTCCATATACTATGACCAATAGAAACGTGTGCAGTGAAATGTAACTTACAAGTTACTTAATTTGATGACCTGGTGTCAATTACAATTTTATAACATAAGAATACAATTACAAGGGTACAGAAAACATCATTAAAAACATAATAGTAGAGATAACATTCGTAGTAATAGGGGCTTTACAAAAGAATAGAAATAAACATATACATCAGTGTTACAAAAATAATGACGTAATTACATACATAAAGATCAGAATAACTTTTGGAATATCAACTTCCACATGAGCATTAAAACAAAACAGAACAAATACTGTATAAACATCTTTACAAAGTAAATAACATGGTATTAGAAAAATTCTACAACATAGGTCTTATCAGATAAACAACTAAAGACAGGAAGTACACAAATACACAAGGGAACACAAACACATAGTGGGATAACACAAGGAAAGGACAGGGTTTCTTTTACTGCAGTATGTTGCAAACAAAAACTTTCTTTACTTTTCGGAGATCTCCCTTCGTTCCTCACTATTTCCAAAAAGTCCTATCTATACCTCCTTCCTGTATTCTATTCATATTTCTTTCAAAATAATTATTTCTCAGTGCAAAATACTCATTTTTGCCATATCTGTTTCTTGTGGCTTCTCAATGCATTTCTTCCAATTCATCATAGTTAGTTTCTTATATAGTCTACCCCCTCTTAAGCTAACTTATATCTACTGAGCTCAGATGCTAAACTAAGGGACGAGGCAATGCAGCATCACATAAAACAATTAATATAAACAACAATAAAAAAACGCAGATTTGCGAAGCAAGCAGCATTAAGGAATTAGCAAAGCAATTGTAATACTACAACTAATCTAAGCCAATGTGCAGCAAACAATAAAAATATAAAAATAAATCATTAGTAAAACTGGCTTAACAGAATAATACAAAATCAAATTCAATAACACTATGCCTGGCAAACAGCAGCAACTTATACCTAAACATGACATAGCTCAAGCAGAAAAAATAGTAGACTAAAGATAACAATGCAGATAAGGGAAATGTATAATCACATCTTAATGTCTAAGTAATTAAAGTGGTGCACCACAAAAACTAATTCTACAAAAGATTCCTAAGTACTAGAAAAGAAAATTATGTATGCAGTTCCTGTTATTAGTCCCTTCTTATTGTTCTTTCCATTCCAAGAGCTCCTATTTCGAAGAATATGGGTCATAAAATAATTATTTAATAGATCTGTTGACAGAAAGTGTTCACATTAGCAAATGATTTTTTATTTTTTTAAATAAAACCCATGCTGCAACACAGCTGGAAACTATATATCAAATGAAATAAGCAACTATGAAAGGCAAAGCATAAAAATATCATTCAATAGTCATGTGACATTTCATAAGTTAGAAATTCTCTCAACTCTCGTAAAAAGACGCTTGTCATAATCAGGTGTGCAGATGTAAAAATCTTTCTGTCATTTCATTAGGCTTTTCTGTCGCCATATGGCATTTCTCTCAACTAGCACGACAATAGCCGTGAACTGTTGCGATGCTTTCTACAAAGGAGCGTCAATAGCTCGGACAATGGCCTGCCCCCTTTTTTTTTTTTACCTGTGCCGCTGGAAGGCTAATGGCTTTTTTTTTTTTTTTTTTTTTCGGGCGGCTGTCGCCCAGCTGCGTGCCCACGACGCATTACGTGCAGGTGGTCACTGAACTTTCTTACCGAAATATTTACGACAGCAGTTTCCGCTACGACAGTCTCACATAAAAATATTTCACAGGTCAAGAATTAGCGTTGCAAATCTGTAGTAACAAAATCCTATGAATATAAGTGTCCAAGAAATTTTCGCCGTCATTGTGATACATTCACGCATTTCATAACTCTTACAGTACGATTCTTGGTTTCCAACATCCTTTTCCACAAATCAGAGTGCCCTAATCACTATTCATTACTCCTTACCTTATTACACATATACATATTCGTCGACGCTTCTTCAATATTTCCTGTTAATAAATACATAACATAATCAAATAACTCATATAGCATCAGCTCCTTGACCATAAACATACCTCAGCAGCATAATACACATTGTCGTCATAACATCATAAAACCTCAGCCAAATCACAAAATCGTCGTAGCTTCCTGAATATTTTAAAACCTAAAAAAAATTCTCTGCTCATTTCAAAAGTGTTATCTACCTCAAACGTACCTTAAAAATCATGATCTCATACCAAATACATCATTCAAAGCTCTCATAGTATCACAATGGTAGCGAAAAAATATGAACAGTTTACAAAGTACAGACAAAATACAATTTCGTAAGTGTGAAGGTATCCAACTGTGTAATTGCGTAAACATCTGTCACTGACGTAGTAAAAAAAATGTTTGTCTCTTTCAGTTAAATGATCTGATAGCTGTGTAATACTGTGTTGGAGAAATATGGTACCGATGTGTAAAGTTGTATAAGCAAATACCATATTAGCTAGGGTTCCTTGTGGTTGCCACACACATGGTACACAAAGTAAGCGTGTACCCCCCTGAGGATAAATGTAATTATACCCTCAGGTGTTACAAATTACATCAATGGAATGAAATATATCTCGGAAAACTTTCTTTGTAATTCAAAAATCTTTAAAAAATAAATGTTTTAAGTACAAAATTAATCACTCAAATACGTGTCCTGTAGCGCTAAACTGTGCGTCATGTTGTAAGATAGTCTCTGTCGAAGTCTCGTAGTTATCGTCCTCCGAAAGCTAACTTCTGCAGAAGTCAATGTACTTACCTGATGATACACAAAAGTGAAATGCTTTGCGTATAGATATCTTAGTTATTACGCTTATTGTTGTGATGAAGAAAGTACTGTGCTGTAACATATTGTTGTGCTACGGAAAAGGCTGCCTCATTGTTGCTATACCACAAAAGTTACTACTAAAACATGTTTTACTTTCCAGAAGAATTCAGAAAAACTGTGCAGATATAAAACAGATACACCGCAAAAGCAACAAGGTGAATTGTGTCACACATTAGTAGCGTCGTGATATAGTCGTGTAGCTGTCAAATAGACTAACCACTGTGTCACCTGGTATCTCTCAGAAAGCACCTTGAATCCATAATGTATTTGCAAGTAAACCAATATGTTGCATTAAAAAAAGCAGATTATCTTTCAATAAACGGTTTTACATGTGAAATGTGGTGTAAACCTTTGCTCTTCCTAGTACGCAGAGTTTCAACTTTAACGCAATTATCAAGTGGTATACGTCGGTAAAGAATACTGGAATTTTTCTCAAGGTTAGCGTCTGTGTTATTTTTCTCGGAGCCAGCGGGCGCACGCGGCTGCCTGCTGTGCGAGTCATTGTCTGTTTCTTTGCTGGCGCGCGTCGTTATTCGGATTAGGAGACCGAACTTCTACAAATTCACCGTGACGAGAGGGCCCTGCCCTGTTTAAATCTCGCCAGTTCTGATGCAATTCAGGTCTGTCGTTACGATCACATCGTCTGTCGTCATGTCGGTAGTTTCTGTGGTTTCTTTCTTGTCGGTTAAGTGGTGGAGAATTTCTCCCTGAATCGTAACTGCGCGCTGGACCGTTGCGTCTAAAGTTATTCTGTCCTTCGTAATAATAATTGTTTTGGTTCCCATATTGTCTGTTTCTCTGATTGTCTCTGTAATAGTCATTACCGCGGAGAGGTGATCTTTCCCTGTAATTATTACTACTCTGCCAACGGTTGTCATACGGGTGGTGTCTGTTTCGGTCACGATTTGTGTTGTGAGAATAGCCTTGTCGCGTCCAGTTATTATTTCTTTCATCGCGGAATTGCGACGGATGTGATCTGTAATTGTTGTGCTCGTGCGTTCCGCGATTGTCAGTGTCAATTTCCAGTTCTTGTAAGAGTCCTTGAAATGCTTCAATGTCGTCTTTGCAACGTCCTGCCAAAATAATATGTCGTAAATGTTCAGGCAGTTTGATTAAGCAAATTCGGATGAGTTCTGAGGGGCTGTATGGGTTTGAAAGATACTGATTCTTATGCAACATGTCTTCAAAATATTTCATAATACTGGAAAATTCAGATTGTTCGAAACGTTTCATCATTATGATGCTATGTTTTACTCGGTCTTGTGTGGCTTGAGACCAATATGCTGAGAGGAAGGCATGATAAAATTCTCCTTCACTGTGACAATCGTGAATGACCGATCGCATTCTTACAGCTGGTTCATTCTCTAAGTAGCCACACATAAATTCTAATCTGTGCTGCAATGACCAGTTGGGAGGAAAACAATGAGAGAATTGATGGAGCCATGCTTGTGGATGAATGTCGTTGCCAGAATTCTTAAATGTTTTGAATTTACGTGTAGTAATAAATAGCTTATAGTCAAAATCATCGTGTCGGCGAGTAGCATATCTGTCATTGTTAGGTCGTGTCGGCGGTTCCATCTCAAAATTCGGTGCACATTGCCAATTTCTTTCATAACTTCCGAAATGCCCTGTATTATTATTTTGTGGCTGTTCCATATTTCTAAGTCCCTCTTCCCGTATTGGGGCGCGAGTGTCCTCTGAAATACGTAATTCTTGTACTACTTGTGCCAACTGATCTTGCACTTCCCGGATTTCTCTTTTGTACTGTGTATTGATTTGATTTTGATTTTGTTTGAATTTTCTAATTTGTTCATACTCTTCAGTGTCAGTGAAGGCTACAGGTGTTGTGTCATTCAGATCATCATCTACCTTTGTAGATAAGTTAGTGAACTGATCTGAAAGTTCGGCTACTTTATCCGATAGTGTACTTATTTCCTCAGTGTGTTTTTCTGAACCAAGTTTCAGAGTATCTACTGTGTCCTTTAAGTTTTCCTGAGTTTTTGCAAGTTGCGTAACCGAATCGGTAGATGCAACTGAGTCAAATTTAGCTTGAAAGGTCTCATGATTTTCATGAACAGTAATTTGCAGTTCTTTTATGGCTGCTTCGTGATTCTGTAGTACATTTTCATGACGCGAAAAAATAGGTTGGAAATGCTCACAAATTTGTGTTTTTACGTCGTTACAGACTTTTTGACATTTCGATTCAATGTGATGTAACTCATTAGTTAAATCCTCACGTGTTTGTTCAAGTGTGGTGTCTAACTTTTGTAGCTTTTGTTCCACTGTGTCTAATTTTTCAAGCTTTTGCTGTGTTTGTCTCTGGTTTTGTTCAATTTGTCTCTGATTTTGTTCCATATGTCTCTGATTTTGTTCCATTTGTTGCATTAATTGCAATAATAATGTATTAGTGTCTGGAATCTGTTTCTCTATGCTTTTTGGCAGTGCATTTTCACCGGCAACATTCACATTTTGACAAGCAGAAAATGTGTCTTGACTCATTTGAAAAAACGGTGATGACCCAGAACCTGAATCTACAGTATTTGCGAGATCGTGTCGTGTCATTTCGGCTTCCTGTGGCGAGCTATTGCCGACCGATCGATCGATAATGCTTCCCTCTTCACTAATTGTTTCACTGTCCACGCCATTGTTTGAAACCCGCTCCATTTCCCTATGCGCAATTACCAAATTACTACTATTAACATTAGTTAATTCATTATTCTGCGGCGCTAACATACTGCTTTCGTCTTCGCTGTCATTTCTCAATTTACTTTGGAGCCTAGTGTTACGTTTTTCACACGCCATTATTGTCACAGTGTTTCACACGACAACACAGAAAAACACAATTTCAAGAGCAAAAATAAGAGAACACATTAACATAACACTGAAAATAATATCTAGTTAATTGCAGCTGCGAAATACTTGGTGCAAATCTACATGCTTGCCACAACTGTTTTACTGTACAACAATGAAAAAACTACAACTACAATGGAAATTCTCTACAATTACGCGCTAGCAATAAACAAAATCTACACTAATTACACAAACTACAAGAAAAAATCAGAAGATTCCAGTGAGGTATCCTCGGCTAAGGGTCGACATATGAAACGTCCCCTTAGAACAAATTTACACTACTGTGCTTAAACTGACACACAATATTTTTAGCGCAACGCAATCTGACTTTCAACACACAATATTTTGTTAGCGCAACGCAATCTGACTTTCAACACACAATATTTTGTTAGCGCAACGCAATCTGACTTTCAAAATTCCCTATAAAAGAATGGCCCTGACTAACATTAAACTATACGTCACACAAATCACTTACCTCACCAAAAATCTTCGCTGCTCAAGCTACTGCAATACAGCGAGCGCCACTACTGCCAGCTAAATAAAAGATTCAAACTATGGAAGGCACTAACTACTGATAGGGATAGTTAGCAAATGAAAGATATTAATAGAGAACAAACAATGTATTTACCTTAATATCATATAGAGCAGTTCATGACAAATTACAAAATTCCGCCATCTCTCTCCCCACATCCACCACTGCTGGCGGCTCACCTCCAACTGCCCAGCGCTACGCGCTGTTCACAGCCAGCTGCCTAACACTACAATGGTTGAGTATTACAACAATGCAAAGCAGCCACAGACTGCACACGGCACAGCCGGTGATTTTCATACTGAGGTGGCGTTATCAATAAAAAAACCTAAACAGCCTACTTACAAAAGTGCAATATGAATTCCACTGTTAAACGCAGAGGGGAGAGTGGATATGTGGAAAGCGTGCATCGAGAGCCTATGTGATAGGGAAGACTTATTGATGACGTGGCAGAAGAAGGAACAGGAGTCGATACGGAAGAAACAATGGGTCCAGTATTAGAATCAGGATTTAGAAGAGCTTTGGAAGACACAAAATCAAATAACGTAGAAGGGATAGATAACATCGGAATATTTAAAATCATTGGAGGAAGTGGCAACAAAACGATTAATCTCGTTGGTGTGTGGAATATATAAGACTGGCGATATACCATCAGACTTTCGGAATGATATCATATACGCAATTCCCAAGACTGCAAGAGCCGACAAGTGCGAGATTTATCGCACAATCAACTTAATAGCTCATGCATCCAAGTAGCTTGAAGAATAATACCCTATAGAGAAGAATGAAGCCCGCCAAGATAGCCGTGCGGTCTCACGCACTGCTTTCCGGGCGGGAAGGAGTGCCGGTCCCCGGCACGAATCCGCCCGGCGGATTAGTGTCGAGATCCGGTGTGCCGGCCAGTCTGTGGATGGTTTTTGGGCTGTTTTCCATCTGCCTCGACGAATGCGGACTGGTTCCCCTTATTCCGCCTCAGTTATACTATGTCGGCGATTGCTGGGCAACAACTTTCTCCACGCACGCGTACACCATAATTACTCTACCACGCAAACATTGGGGTTACACTCGTCTGGTGTGAGACATTCCCGGTGGGGTTCACTGTGGCCGAACCGCACAATAACCCTGGGTTCGGTGTGGGGCGGCGGTGGGGTGAGTGGACTGCTGTAGCCTGTTCTGGGGTTGTGAACCAGTGAGGGCTACGGCGGGGATGAAGCCTCTCCGTCGTTTCTAGGTCCCCAGTTTCATACAATACAGTACAATACAGAAGAATGAAAAGGGATCTGAGGATC
This sequence comes from Schistocerca nitens, assembly GCF_023898315.1. Lineage (NCBI taxonomy): Eukaryota > Metazoa > Arthropoda > Insecta > Orthoptera > Acrididae > Schistocerca > Schistocerca nitens. Next base: position 129,988,805 of record NC_064622.1, read on the forward strand.
CGTTAGATGTTTTAGGTAAGGTAAAGGCACCAGCGAGGACGTTCTGACACTGCTGTTGATAATGGAAGCAGAACTGTAGAAAAATCAAGAAACTCCATAGGATTTGTCGTCCTGAAAAAAAAAAGTGTCCTACAACATCAAATGGTGCAAGATGTTCAAAATCCTGAGAAAAATCAGGGTAGGCTATAGGGAAAGGCGGGCAGAATACAATACGTACAAGAACAAAGAAGGAAAAATAAGAGTGGAAGACCAAGGAAGAACGTGTGAGACAGGGATGTTGTCTTCCGCCTCTACTGTTCGATCTATACGTCAAAGAAGCATTGACGAAAATAAAAGAAAGGTTCAAGAGTGGGATTAAAATTCAGGGTAGAATGATATCGATTTTAAGATTCACTGATGACAATGCTGTCCTCAGTGAAAGTGAAGGAGAATTACAGGATTCTTTGACTGGAATGAATAGTCTAAAGAGTACAGAATATGGACTGACTGTAAATCGAAGAAAGACATTAGTAATAAGAAGTAGCAGAAGTGAAAGCAGCGAGGAACTTATCACAATGGGTGATTACGAAGTAGATGAAGTTAAAGAATTCTGCTACCTAGGCAACATCACTGTAGGAGCATGGAGGATACAAAAAGCAGACTAGCACTGGCAAAAAGAGTCATTCTTGGTCAAGAGAAGTCTACTAGTATCAACCATAGATCTTCATCTGAGGAAGAAATTCGTGGCGAGGGAAGGAATGTATAGAAATCATTGATAAGAAGAAGGAACAAGATGGTAGGACAGCTGTTAAGACATCAGAAAGTAACTTCCACGCTACTAGAGGCAGTTGTAGAGGGTAAAAACTATAGAGGAAGACAGAGATTGGGATAGACCCAGCAAATAATTGAAAGTGCTGCTCTGAGATTGGAAGGTTGTCACAGGAGAGGATTACGTGGCAGCTCGTATCAAACCAGTCAGCCGATGATGAGTTAAAAAAACAAGTGATCAGAAGATTAAAATCAGTTGCAAAATGATTTATATAAGATATCTCTATGGTGCAAAAAGTGGCAATTGACTCTAACGACCTCCGCAGACGGAGCGACTCAACCGAAGCTTGTTGCCGACGGGAATCGCTTAATAGGTCGATTGCGAATCGATTCCTGCGTTGTTAAATGATGCTCCGCAGATGGTGTGATGGTGCTACAGAGCGAATCGCTCGAGACGCGTTGCTAAACGATCTGAGATGTGCCGTGTCCTCCAACACTGCTCTGAATTCGTTTAATTTGAAGACGAGTGAGCAGGTTGTGAAAATTAGCTTTTTTGGGAAGTGAAAAAGCATCCCATTTTATACAAGTTCCGAGTCTACTACAGGAGCTGTTTCACAGAGAACGTGTTATTCCAAGTGGGAAAAGAATTTCATATGACATGTATGTAATGTAATGTGCATCTGTTGTTTGAAATAAAATTACCCGTATGTCAATGGGAGCAAAGTATACACTCTTTTATATCATAGCGAGAGTATTCTTCTGTGACGCAGCCTTTGTCGCTTTGTAAAATTACATTGTCAAGTGGAAACGAACACTGAAAAAGTCGTGAAAATGGCGGCATAGGCAGAAATATCAGATACGTATAAACCCAATGGTGCTCTCATATTTTACTGGCCATTAAAATTACTACACCACAAAGATTACTTGGTACAGACGCGAAATTTAACCGACAGGAAGAAAATGCTGTGTTATGCAAATGCTTTTCAGAGCATTCACACAAGGCTGGCGCCGGTGGCGACACCTACAACATGCTGACAGGAGGAAAGTTTCCACCCGATTTCTCATACACAAACAGCAGTTTACCGGCGTTGCCTGGTGAAACGTTGTTGTGATGTGTCGTGTAAGGAGGAGAAATGCGTATCATCACGTTTTTCGACTTTGATAAAGGTCCGATTGTAGCCTATCGCGATTGCGGTTTATCGTATCGCGACATTGCTGCTCGTGTTGGTCGAGATCCAATGACTGTTAGCAAAATATGGAATCGGTAGGTTCAGAAGGGTAATACGGAACGCCGGGCTGGATCCCAACGGCCTCGTATCACTAGCACTCGAGATGACAGCCATCTTATCCGCATGTCTATAACGGATCGTGCAGCCACGTCTCGATCCCTGAGTCAACAGATGGGGACGTTTGCAAGACAACAACCATCTGCACGAACAGTTCGACGACGTTGCAGCAGCATGGACTATCAGCTCGGAGACCATGGCTGCGGCTACCCTTGACGCTGCATCACAGACAGGAGCGTCTGCAATGGTGTACTCAACGACGAACATGGGTGCACGAATGGCAAAACGTAATTTTTTCGGATGAATCCAGCTTCTGTTTACAGCATCATGATGGTCGCATCCGTGTTTGGCGACATCGCGGTGAACGCACATTGGAAACGTGTATTCGTCATCGCCGTACTGGCGTATCACCCAGCGTGATAGTATGGGGTGCCATTGGCTACACGTCTCGGTCACCTCTTGTTCGCATTGACGACACTTTGAACAATGGACGCTACATTTCAGATGTGTTGCGACCCGTGGCTCTACCCTTCATTCGATCCCAGCGAAACCCTACATTTCAGCAGGATAATGCACGACCGCATGTTGCAGGTCCTGTACGTGCCTTTCTGGATACAGAAAAAGTTCGACTACTGCTCTGGACAGCACATTCTCCAGATCTCTCAAAATTGAAAACGTCTAGTGTCTGGTCAATGGTGGCCGAGCAACTGGCTCGTCACAACACGCCAGTCACTACTCTTGATGAATTGTGGTATCGTGTTGAAGCTGCATGGGCAGCTGTACCTGTACAAACCATCTAAGCTCCTTTTGACTCAATGCCCAGGCGTATCAAGGCCGTTATTACGGCCAGAGGTGGTTGTTATGGGTACTGATTTCTGAGGATCTATGCACCCAAATTGCGTGAAAATGTAATCACATGTCAGTTCTAGCATAATATATTTGTCCAATGAATACCCGTTTATCATCTGCATTTCTTCTTGGTCTAACAATTTTTGTGGCCAGTAGTGTACAAATGATTAATCGAACACAGTCGACGACCACCACATTTGCGTGTGCATAAATCTCAAGACATTTGGGTTTTCAAAGTAATAGTAAAGCCGTGTTATGGCGGAAGAAATCTAGTGTGCCAAATCACTGTAGCGCTGGTTGGGCGTTCCATAAAAAGCTATTTCTTACGAATCCGTCTGTTGCAGATCGTTGGCTGCTATATAAGTTCTACAGTTTTAATTTCTTTAGACGTAGGGATGTATTCAGAACTTTTTTCGCTTTCTCGTTCGTGTGTCATAATAACAGAGCGTAACCAAAGGATGTTCGGGTGCTACAAAAAATACTCCCTCTCGTTCACGTTCCCGTTCACGTACAGCAAGTTGCAGTTTCTCATTGCACAGTTGCGAAACTGCGTTGCCAGGTAGTCGGCAGTCAGTTGCCGATTTAGATCGCCAGCCGGCTGCGTTTCTTTTCAGTCGCTCCTTGTGCGAACTGCTGTGAGAATAAAAAGTATGCGATCATCCACATGATTACCAAAAGGAATCGCTCAAGTTCTATTGCACAGTTTCCGACAAATCACTGAAAACACCCACTACCTTAAAATAAATAGTAGTAACTGTACGGATCGGCCAAAGCAGTGGAATGACCGTATAAAATGAACCACAGGAAAAGTAGATGCCAGATCGAGAGTAATAGGAAAAGTCGTATGGAAATGTAATTCATCTACGTGTGAAAATAGTTACAAAACACTTGTTCTATCGATTCTTCAGTATTGCTCATCCGTTTTGGACACGTATCAGGTTGCATTACACTGAGGTGACAAAAGTCATGGGATATCTCCTAATATCGTATCGACCTCCTAATGCCCAGCATAGTCCAGCAACAAGTTGTTAGAAGTCTGTTGCAGAAATGTTTAACGATGCTGCCTCTATAGCCGTCCATAATTGCAAGTACAGGATTTTGTGCACGAACTGACCTCTCGAATATGTCCGATAAGCGTTCGATGGGATTCACATTCGATGGGATGTGGTGACAACATTCGCTCAAATTGTCCAGAGCGTTCTTCAAACCATTCGCCAGCAAGTGTTGCCCGATGACATGGCGAATTGTCATCTATAAAAATTCGGTCGTTGTTTGGGAACATGAAGTTCATTAATGGTTGCATATGGTTTCCAAGTAGGTGAACACAAAAATTTCTAGTGAATGATCGGTACAGTTAAATGTAAATGCCGTGTAACTAGGGGCTCCCGTCGGGTAGACCGTTCGCCGGGTGCAAGTCTTTCGATTTGACGCCACTTCGGCAACTTGCGCGTCGATGGGGATGAAATGATGATGATTAGGACAACACAACACACTGTCCCTGAGCGGAGAAAATCTCCGACCCAGCCGGCAATCGAACCCGGGCCCTTAAGCTTGACATTCTGTCGTGTTGACGACTTTTTGATCGTTGTGTTTAGTCGTTGCGGACGTCGCAAGACATACTGTTCAAGTTCGGTGGTTGATCCTTCCACTCAGATTTTTATTACGGAGGCCAACCGGCTCTCTGACCGAACACGCTGAGCTACCGCGCCGGCTGCCACTCAGCTGCCGGGGGCTGACATCGGCTCAGCTGAACCAGAGGACCCACTCTATTGCACGTCAACGCTGCCCACACGATTATAGAGCCACCACTAACGTGCACAGTGTCTTGTTGACAACTTGGGTCCATGGCTTCGTGGGGGCTGCCCCACACTCGAACCCTACCATTGTAAGTTTGTTACTTTAATTTTGCTATGATGAAAGCGGTACTGATGGACAATAAAAGCGGGTTAAAAGCTGTGAGCTGTCTGGGGAAGTTAACCTTGCATTACTGCGCAACTGTTTCACCAGGTATCCAGTCCAACTTACCAAATTCCCAACCAGACTAACATTAATTATAATCTTTTAATAGTCATACGACAACCGGTGATATATATATATAAAAAAAAGTGAACTTGAATAAAAAGAAATAAATCAGTTTATATTTGGAAATTTATTTTAACATTGATCATTGAAATTTCAGCATATTAAACGTGAGTTATAACTGAGCTGGTGCCTTATTTAGGACTGTGAAAATGTGAGTTTGTAATCTTACGGAACACATCAAATATGGAGCCAAGATTGGGAGACTGCATACAACACTGCATTCATAAAAATAACACACGAAGAACGTTGAAACATATGCAAGAGGAAATTAACCACAACCAACCGATTCAATTTTCACCCAAAGAAATTACGTTGGTAGCACAATCCTGTCCGTCATGTAATTACCACACACTGGTATACTAAATTCATACCAACTCTCTGTGAAATCTTCCCAAAAAGAATAGCTGAGGGCTACTTTGATGATTACACCACATGCTTCACGTGGTCAACTTGGTTTACACAAAGCGTATAACTCCACAATAATTTTGATAATTAAAATAAATTAGATCGAAAAGCAATTTACAAAAGAAAAACCTCGAACTGGTTACTATCGTCTTACTATTAACCTGATGGGTCAAACAGTTATATAACCACGTGGTACTGGTCTCGCAAAGTACACCCCACGTGGGTTGAACATAAAGAAAAGTTGCTATATTGAAAAATATTGTCAAGTCGAGACGTTATAATCTCACGCACATTTGCACTTAAGATTGATTTTAGTTAGAGTTACTGATCAACACGTGGTTCCACTTTACTCCCAAAGTAGTGACAAAGCAACTACCGGAAAATAATCTGAACTTCACACGAGAATTGCACTGCGCTGCAATTTAAGATAACATTAGATATTTTAGAGCTAAACCTGAAATAAAGGTGATTAAATTTTCAGTTAGGCTGAACTTAAGAAATCCATTGTCCTACGGACTTAGCAGACACGCGCTTAGCCGGAGATCTTACCACTTCAGACGCTCGCCACGGACAGACTGCCTCGTCCCTTTCTGAGGGTGCCTCACAAATACAAACGGAAGTGACCAGAGGGGCAGCTTCCTATACCAACATGACAACGGACGGACAGGACCATACTAAGGATAGAAACCTCTTTGCTTTTAGAAAGCGTAGCTACCTGTTCCGACGTTGGTTCTACTGTTCTCTAGCAGACAGCCTTGTCTGCTACCCTCAAGCATGCAAATAGAAATACATTTGCTCATTCATCCTCTCCCACAGAAGGGAAGGGGGATGACAGTATCTTATCATATACAGTATATAAAAGAAAGCGGATGTAGGTTCCGTATGAGACTGTGTGACATGAATTACATATAAACTGTGTTTTAAAGTGTAGTAGTGTGACAGATCGTTCTTGTTTATGTGTAAAAGTAACACGTTCCACTACTCAGTCTCCTCCCAGATAGTCAGAAACGCCACAGTAAATTTAGAAGAGGAATTTATGCCGTAAATGACAACAGATTTAAGAAATTAAACATGAAAGGAATCCAACAGAGACCTTTCACCATCAGCTCTTGGAAACCGGACTCTTCTGACCAGGCCTCGGTTTGCCGGTCGTCTACCGTCCAACTGATTAGTCATGAGCCCAGGAGAGGCTGTGCAGGCGATGTCGTGCTGTCAGCAAAGACACCCGCGTCATTTGTCTGCTGTCACAGCCCATTAACTCCAAATTCTAGCGGATACGTTCGTCGTACGTCCCACATTGATTTCTGCGGTTACTTCACGCAGTGTTGTTTGTCTGGTAACACTGACAACTGTAAGCAAACTCCACTGCTCCCGGTCATTAGGTGAAGGCCGTCGGCGACTGCGCTGTCCGTGGTCTGAGGTAATGCCTGAAACTTGATGTTTCTGGCACACTCGTGGCACAGTGGATCTTTGAGTACTGAATACGCTAACGATTTCTGAAATGGAATGTCCCCCTTGCTCGAGCTACCATTCCGTGTTCGAACTCCCGTCGTGCGACCATAACCAGTAGGAAACCTTTTCACATGAATCACCTGGATACAAATGACAGATCCGCCAATGCACTTTTATACCTTCTGTGTGAAAAGATATGCCTAGAGAAGCTCCAACTAAGAGCAGCACATTGCTCACGGGGTCGTTCAGTAAGATCTAGAGCATTACAGAGGAGCTCAACAAACTCCAGTGGCACGCACTACAAGAGAGGCGTTGTTTATCACGAATAGGCTTGCTACTGAAATTCCAGGAGAGTATGCTCCGGCAAGAGTCGGACGCCGTATTACATCGTCCCTCATACGCCTCGTGAAATGCTTACGGTGAGTAAAGGAAGGCTCTTCGTTGTGCCCCAGACGGGCCAATCGTGACCGATCGGCCGCCACATCATCCTGCAGCTATGGCGTCATTGGATGCGGTGTGGAGGGGGATGGGTCAGCACACCGCTCTCCAGGCCGTTGTCGGCTTTCTGGACCCTGGAGCCGCTGTTTCTTACGTAACTCAGTTGGCATTAGGAGCCTGAGTGTAACCCTTCACAGTCGTCCACCAATGCTGCGAAACGAACTCGTATGCTGCGAATCGAACCTGGTTCCTCTGAAAGCAGCCAGACGCTCTCACAACGGAGCTACGGAGGCGGACGTCGACAAGAAAATCAGACGAATTAGAGGTCACATAGAGGTCCACCGACAATGAGGGAAATAGTAGTCGCACCAGTATTATCCTCCGCCACACAGCCGGCCGGAGTGGCCGAGCGGTTCTACGCGCTACAGTCTGGAACCGCGCGACCGCTACGGTCGCAGGTTCGAATCCTGCCTCGGGCATGGATGTGTGTGATGTCCTTAGGTTAGTTAGGTTTAAGTAGTTCTAAGTTCTAGGGGACTGATGACCTTAGAAGTTAAGTCCCATAGCGCTCAGAGCCATTTGAACCATTTTTATCCGCCTTACACCGTAATGTGACTTGCGAAGCATAGGTGTAGATTGTACTCTGGAGAGAAGTTTGCTGCGCAATTACGCGAAAAACTAGTGGATAGTAAGCAGATAGGAGAGGGTAAAGATAAGGTACGTTTGTCACTCGGGTCCTAAGTACGAGGTGCGGTGAACAGAATACAATACAGAGAATTTGGAGGAAGAATGGCAAATCTGTATATGTGGCAACACATGAGAACTGTCTGGTAATCTTGGGAATCACTTAACTGTTCGAAGCTTCCACGAAGTGCGAGCAACAGTAGTGACGCGAGGAAGTTCTGCAAACAGCTGTTTCAGTCAGTACGCTTGCTTTATGGAGTTGCTTAAGGAACATACTTCTCCCGAGGAGAAAGACGTCGACTTCCCGGCTGCGCGGTACTGCTTAATGTGGAGAACCAGAATTCGAGGTGGACTGGAAAACGGTTTTGTCTGCTGCGGTGCATATTCCATGTAGAGGCCACAAGGAGAAAGACGGCAGAGAATGATTACAAAGCTGACCAAGGACACTTGTCAGCCTATTGACACGTATCGTCTGTGGAGCCGAAGTCGCTAACATAAACATGCCATCAGTTAGACGTTCCGAATCTTGGTGGTGAAAGACTCATCAGTATTTAGCTGGCGAGAGAAGCCCTAATCACCAGAATACTATGTATTAATTCCTCCTGTCAACATTAGGGAATTCAGGAACTCTCCTACATCTAAACAAGACATCGTTACAGTTACTAAGAGCACAGTGCGTGAGCTTTACGTAATAATAATAATCATAATGATAACAATAACAATAATACGAGGGCTATTCCGAAAGTAAGGTCCGATAGGTCGCGAAATGGAAACCACGGTAAAAATCAAAAATGTTTTATTTGCAACAGTTAGATACACCTTGCAGCTACTTATCTCCATAGTCGCCGACCCGACTTAGACGTGTATCGTAGCGTTGTACCAACTTTCCCATACCCGCGCTATAGAAGGCAGCCGCCAGTGCTCTCCGCCAATTCTCTACGCTGGCCTACGGCTCGTTGTCTTGTGCCGAAATGTTGTCTTCATAACCAGCGGTTCATGTGACCTGAGCTGAAACTCAGAGGGAGACAATTACGGGCTGTATTGTGGGTAATCTCACATTTCCATTTGAAAACGATGCAGGAGCATCTTCATTGCCCCTGCAGAATGCGGCTGAGAATTGTCTTGAAGATGAAACAGCACGACAGTTATGTAATGTTAGCTGCATAGCTTCAGGGGAAATTTCTCACCAGGCCCCCGTACTTGGCGGCAGACACTATTTTCTAGACATCTTTACGCACTCACTGCGAGCTCAGAAATGAGAAGAGCGACGTGATGCTAACTGGGGTTATACTAGAGACACTACCCAACACATCTGTGCAAAGCTTTATCGGATTTTCATAGTCGTTTCCATTTCGTGACCGATCGGACCTTACTTTCGGAATAGCCCTCGTATATTCCATGTGAGTCTTGAGTGCCTCTGTGTGTATGTGTGACGAATGTGATTGGATGTAGCTTATTAATTGTAACATTTCATGTACTACAGGCTGGCTAAGTGGATAATGTCCGAAGGCCACAAAAAATAGTAATAATCATAATAATAATAATAATAATAATAATATAGTGGCAGTCATAAAAATGAATACAGGGTGTTTCAGGAGGAGTAGTAAATAAAGCGCACACTCCGCTGCAGAATGAAAATCTCATTCTGGAGTAGTAAATAGTTTAGAAGATGGTAGCGCGGACTGATAAGACATTCCACATGACATTGTCCAATTTTTATTGACTACTAGTTGACAAACATGGCATCTTCTGTGCCGATTTTCTATTGGAAAAAATAACAAAAAAAGGTACCGTTCAGTGTAATATCGAAAAAAATTCGATTTTCGTGTATTCATGAAAACAACTTAGAAATTATGAAACATCGTACAAAGAAATAAGCTAAGTACAATATCCTGTATAATTTCTGTATGCTGGGCTCAGCTACTTGGCGCATCTACAAAGCGATTCTGTACACGTCTCTATGGCAATGCCTCTTCATAGCTTTGTAGACGGCTACTGTTTTCGCCAAAAGCCCTTCGCACTTCGCAGTTGAAAGCTCTCAAAAGCGCTAGCAGGTGTGAAGGATTTCCTTGACTCGACTGTAGGAGACTTAGCAGTAAAGAATAAGCGTGTTAAGGGTCTGTTCTCCTCTGTTAAACTAAAATAAGTGATTTTTATTATATTTTTGGAAAAACTGGTCAAGAAATCTAAGTAAATATTTTTGCACAATGTTTACTGATTCTGATTTTGTGATATTTTAAAGAAATTCAGTCATCATTAAGCCCTCCATCTGAGAGGTAAAGTTTGCTCCTTTCCAAAATGAGGTACGGTATTACTATGAAGGAACTCTTGCAGCCTGTAAATCTTATCTGAAACCGAAAAACGAACAATTTTCTTAATCTATAGGATACTGCACACGGAATTATAGCACAGGTTTTTGAAATTTGAGGAAATAATAAAATGGCGGATTTTTGAAATAAAGATGCTGTTTTTTCGTGTTTTTTTTGCAATAATTAATGAACAAAATAGAAATGCTATAAAATTGGCCTATTACTCATTGCGAACATATCCGAAGAGTAATTCAGACAAATTTCAGAAAAACATTTTTGTGTAAGCAATCCATTCTGTCAACTTGAAATACTCTGTATGTCAAACTGAGTCTTTTATCTCTTGAATTACGTGTTGTACAATAATATACTTGTGTAGGTACGAGGGCTATTACGAAAGTAAGGTCCGATAGGTCGCGAAATGGAACCCACAGTGAACATCCGATGACATTTTACGCTGATGTGTTGGGTAGTGTCTCTAAATGCCCATAGATTGAATGACGTCACTCTTTTCAGTTCTGAGCACGCAGCGAGAACGTGAAGATGCCCATATAAATAGTGCCTCCCGCCAAGTATGTGGGCAAGGTGAGAGATTTCGCCTGATTTTATGCAGCACACATAAACAGGTGTCACGTGTTTCCTTCTTCACGACAAATCTCGGCCGCACACTGCAGGAGCAGTGAAGATGCTTTTGCAGCGTTTTCGGTGGGACATGTTTGATTACAAACAATACAGCGCGTTTCATCTCAGCTCACATGAACCGTTGGCTACGGAGACAACATTTTGGCACAGGCAGCGAGCTGCAGACCAGTGCAGAGAATTGGCGGAAACAGCAGGCAGCTGCCTTCTGTGGCGAGCGTATTGGAAAGTTGCTACAAAACGACAGCAGACGTCTAAGTTGGAACGGTGACTATGTAGAGGAGTGACTGGAAGGTGTAGCTAATTGTTGCAAATAAAACATTTTTGATTTTCACAGCGACGATCGGACCTTACTTGGCGAATAGCGCATTCGTGAATACTCTCTGCGTAATATTTTGCGAATAGAATTAGTAGCAAAGAAGCAATAAATTCAAACGTCATGTCTGATACGGCAGTTTTTCACACATTTCGGTGTTTATGACGTCATATCTCTTGATCTATGTGTCATACAATGATACAATTTTATAGCTACATTCAAATGGCTCTGAGCACTATGGGACTTAACTTCTGAGGTCATCAGTCCCCTAGAACTTAGAACTGCTTAAACCTAACTAACCTAAGGACATCACACACATCCATGCCCGAGGCAGGATTCGAACCTGCGACCGTAGCGGTCGCGTGGTTCCAGACTGAAGCGCCTAGAATCGCTCGGCCACTGCGGCCGGCATAGCTACATTCAGCAGCATATGTGGATCCTACGTGTTTGCAAAATTTCTTGCGAATAGAGTTGGTAGCAAAGCAGTAATAAATTTAAACGTCATGCTCAGTCCGGATGTTTTTCAAGCATCTCAGTATTTATGACGCCATATCTCCTAAACTGTGTGTGTTATCATATGATTGTGTAGGTGCATTTAGCGGCGTATGTGGATACTGTCAGTCGAATTGATTGCGAGTAGAATTTAGTAGCGCAGAAATAATAAATTTAAGCGTATGATACGGCAGTATTTCACGCATGTGATTGTTGCGACGTTCTATCTTCTGGACTAAGACAGATAGGTGGTTCTTACCCCAACAGCGATTGTTACTTACATCAAGTTTGGTTGAAATCAATCCAATGATTTAAAAGAAAATGTGGAACATCAGGCTGCAGTTCCTTCTAGAATCTACGGCCTAGCCAAGATCCGTAAGATTGGAGTGCCTCTCCTTCCCACTGTGAGTAACATAGGAACACCTACTTGTTTTGTTGCCAAATATCTGACATCACTATTGGGACCTCTCGTAGGCAAGTGCGACCATCATATTCGAAACTCTGAAGATTTCATAGGTCACCTGAAAACTCTTAGATTGCAATTGTCAGACCTCTTAGGAAGTTTTGATGTGTCTGTATTTACAAAGGTGCCCTTGCAGGACTCTTTAGAGCCCATTAGCAACAAATTTGAGGGCACTTGTTTACTTCAACATACTTTTTTCTTCATGCCCAGTATTTTGAACAAGTGGACGGTGTTGGCATGTTATGCCCTCTGTCTCCTGTGGTGGCCGATTATTTTAAGGAGGACTTTGAAGAAAAATCACTACAGTCAGCCACTCTCAAACCCTCTTGTTTTCTGCGGTATGTGGATGATACATTCGTGGTGTGGCCAAATGGGCTTGACACACTACCTACGTTTCTTCAGCATTTAAATTCTCTCCAGTCAAATGTAAACTTCACAATGGAAGTCGAAAAAGATGGTACTTTACCTTTTCTTGATGTTTTGGTACGAAGGAAAGCAGTTGGCACCTTGGACACAGCGTTTACCGCATGCCAACGCACACAGATCTGTATTTTCAGGTCGCAAGCTGCCATCATCCTACACAATGCGGTAGAGAATTACGTGCGTCAGTTCATAGAGCGCGTGTGGTTTCTGATCCTGAAAGACTATTACGTGAAATACAACATCCGCAGACAGTGTTCCGACAAACCGGTAAATGTAAATGTAATGACGTGTGACTAGGGCCTCCCGCGGGGTAGACCGTTCACCGGGTAGCAAGTCTTTCGATTTGACGCCACTTCGGCGATTTGCGCGTCGATGGGGATGAAATGATGATGATTAGGACAACGCACACCAAAGCCCTGAGCGGAGAAAATCTCCGACCCAGCCGACAAACCGTTTATTCTGAGAGCCAGGTACGTGATGCATTCAGGCCCAAGCGAGTTCAATCTATGGAGCAGGATGAAGATACGAAAACACCCACCACTTTGGCCTTTTGGTGCCATGTCGTCAACAAGCGGAAGTGTACTCGGAAGATATGACATTAAGCGTGTTTTTCGACCATCTGAAAAACTGAGGAACCTGTTGGATACCGTTCAGGACGTTCTTGCCCTGAGGAAACGTGGTGTGTACAAGATTCCTTGTCAATGTGGCGCGGTGTATATAGGCCAGACATGCCACACAGTAGAAGAACGCCGCGATGAATATCAGGGGCATACACGCCTACGCCAACCGGAAAAGTCGGCAATTGCAGAACACTGTCTAAATACAGGACATCGCATGATTTATGAAAAGACCGAAGTTTTATTCCTGGTATCATTTTTCTGGGATTGATTCATTAAGGTAGCAATACATATCCGCACAGTTCATAATCTCAACAGGGATGCGGGATTTCAACTGTGCGCAGTGTGGAGCCCTGAATTAGTTACTGTTAAATCACGACGAGAAAAATCAAGATTTTTTCGATAATTGACCCGTCATAACATTGGTCCAGTCATGTGAGTGACGTCTGGCCGCACACTAAGTAAATATAGTGCAGAGCGCTAGCGCAAAAGGGCCGCTCTGCGACTGTCGGCAGAGGGCATTTGAGTATGGCGCCATCTGTCTGCAAATCATTGCGCATGCGTAATTTCCGCTCTTGCGCATTCTTCGCTCTCATGTTCCATATACAGAGCGTCGACGTGCGGATACCGTTAGTCGTACCTAGCCAATAGCAAGGTTCAACCACATGAAGATGTCGGACAAGCTCCGAGGCAATATTGTGGAATTTGCCTACGAAGACTAGCATTTAGGATGCTGTTTTAGTTGCATCGCCATATGTACACCATTAAAATGGTCCATAAATCTACTCATTCGCCTGCTCGGCAGGACTGTCAGTATTTAGAGTCAGCTTCAAGCGGCCAGCACCTTGATTAATGAGAAATTAAATCCCCTTAGAGTTATTTTATTTATTTATTCGTTCGGGATGTACAAGGCAAATATTACAGTGTCATTACAATCCACCAGGAAATTACAACACTACACAATGCTACTTATAGTTTTGAGCCAATCTATGGCTAGGTCAGGCAAGTAATGTATGTCCTTCAGTTCGCCACTATATCCTACCACTTCACACACCAGTAGGTGGTCCATTGTCTGGATTTCGCCACATTCACACACGAGACTCTCCGCAAGTCCCCACTTATTCATTAGATGTTTGCATCTTCCCACGCTTGTTCTAAGGCGATTTAAGGCAACCCAGAGCTTCCGAGAGAGATCAAAACCATTTATCTTCTTGCTGGGGTCATCGATAAGCTTTTGGTTCTTGTGTGTCCCTTTGCGCCATGATTCCCCCCAGGCTAGCTTTGGGTCGAAGTCCTGTAATTCCCTGCCAATCTTCCAAAAGGGGGACCTAGATTTTAGCCTGTTGATGGGTGATAAGTCGTGGTGTATAGGGAGTTCTGGATTGTGTACGATCTTCCTGTATATTCTTGAAGTCGCCATGGAGCACCTTGTATCAGGGGGTTTTATGTTGGCAAGGACTGGGAGTCAGTCACATGGGGTAGCCCTAAGTGTGCCTGAGATAATTCTCATCGTCTCTTTCAATTGGGTGTCTACTTTATTCACATGCGCACTTTTCGCCCAGACTGGTGAACAATATTCAGCCACACTGTACACGAGGGCTAATGCTGACGTCCTTAGTGTATTAGCTCCGCACCCCCATGATGTTCCGGCCAGTTTAGACATAATGGCATTTCGAGATTTTAATTTCTGTTTGGTGTCTTCCAGATGGGAGCTAAACGTTAGTGTACGGTCTAATTTTACTCCCAGATATTTGGGCTTATCTTCATGTCTGATATGCCGGTCATTCAGGGAAAGCTGTAGTTTCCTGCTTGAAGCTCTGTTATTAAGGTGCATTATGGTACTGGTCGTTTTATTGGGTTTGGGATGCAAATGCCACTTAAGGTAGTAGGTGTTCAGCGCTTCGAGGTCCGCATTCAATGTTTTTTCAAGATCTTCGAAATTTTTGCTTTGGTATGCGATGAGCAGATCATCCGCATACGCAAATTTACGCGACCTGGTGCTCGGCATATCAGATATGTATAAATTAAAAAGGGTCGGCGCCAGGGCTGACCCCTGCGGCAGGCCATTGTTTATGACCATGCTTTTGCTGCTCTTTCCATGGAGATAGACCTTGATCTTCCTGCCTGTCAGCATATTTTTTAGTAATGTGTACGTCTGATTGCATTTGATAATTCGAGTAAGCTTGAGCAGTAGTCCTTCGGTCCAGACAGTGTCATAGGCTGATGTAAGATCTATTAATACCAGGCCCGTTTTCAGCTTGTTCTGATAGCCTTTCTCTATATATGTTGTAAGGGACAAAACTTGTTCACAGCAGTTCCTTCCCACACGGAACCCTGCTTGATAGTCCGGGAGGTTCGCCTCAATGTATGGTGCTAGTCTGGCCAGTAATATTCTCTCAAATAGTTTGTAAGAGGTACAAAGCAGCGAGATCGGTTTATAGTTCTTTGGATTATCTCCATCCTTCCCTGGTTTCAGTACCGCTATTACCTTAGCTTCTTTCCATAACTTCGGGAGTGCACCTGATTTAATGCATTCCGTGAAGGGCTTGGCCATCCATTTCCTCCCAATGGGTCCCAGCTCCCTCAGAAATTCTGGGAGGATTTCGTCGGGTCCGGCTGCTTTCCCTGTTTTCATTACTGTTAGGGCCTGGGTAATCTCCTCGATGTCTACTGCTTTGACAATATCTAGATTAGTTGGATTATTGGCTAATTCCTTGGTTAGGTTCCTGGAGATCCTTTTCTTCTCCTCAGTCTTCAGGCGTATTTTGGAGGTCTGTTTCATGGCAGTCGCTATTTCGGATGGGCCTACACCCCTTAGGGTGCATCCAAACGATACCTGTTTTCTGTTCAGCTTTGTGCATGCCCATAGATTTCCAACTGTGCAACAACGCATGTGCATTTGTGCGTGCTTAACGTCCTGGAAATGAAGGCCGTGCGTATAACGCTTGGCTTGCCGCCTTCGGTGGGAACCTTTGCGCTTTTTAACAGACGACAAGCAGCTGGGGTCCATACGTGTTTCATTGTGTAGTGTATTTAGATTATTCTGTGAAGCGATTTGTGTACAATAATGTATTTTGATCCCAAAGGAAGCACGGCTAAATTTGTAGATGATTGTAGACAATGAAAAATGGCACAGAATGCTGCTTCTAAAGATTATACGAATAAAAATCTGAGATATTATTACTGCAAAGAATAAGATACCGTACAGTAACTTTCTAAGGAGAAAAACAGAAGAGTAAGCCAGAATTTATGAAAAGTGAATATGAAAACGGTGGGCGAATATTCATCCTAACGTCTGAACAAAATAAAATCGGGGTACCGGTACGTGTAGCTCCTCAAAAAACTATTAGAAATAGAAATGGACACTGATGATGAAAAAAAAATACAAAATTTGAAAACACATCCTCCATTCTAGTGGATTCTGGCGTCCCAAATTTGTCGAGTCGGAGGATATTAATGTACATGTAATCCTTCATGATTAAAGTTGTGTAGAAACTTCATAATAAAATAAAATACAAATGATGCATCGACCTTCACGTAACAACCAAGAATCTACAGTAAGTATTTCTCAGCTTCAGGAATAATCACTGAAATGCTTTGTTTCGAAATGCGGGAAAATATTTGATACTGGTATATAAATCGCCGGTTACTAAGGAAGTGTTATTGCCAAACTTATCGCTGCAGTTTCCAAGTAGAAAATTTAAAAATGTCGCTGTGACCTTCTCCTGAAATTCGGAAACGAAACGTTGTCGTCACTTTGTATTTCTCGTATGTCTGCTATTGAGACACTCCCTAACGTGCCGTTGCTTTCGTGTTTTCTTTTTCCGTTGCCTTTTCAACACAATAAACGCAGCACAAGCTCCCAAGCAAAGCAGGGGATTCAAAACAGAGTGCTTACTCATTGAGGCCATCTACATCCACTCACCTACGTGGATACTCTGCAAATCACACTTAAGTGCGTGGCAGACCATCTTAACTGTAATACTCAATTATTACAATCTTGAGGAGCGTGGAAAAACGCGAACACCTGTAGCTTTCCATGCGAGCTCATATTTTTCTTATTTTGTTACGATGATCCCTTCTCTCTATATAGGTCGGCGTCAACAAAATATTTTCGCATCTACAGGAGAAAGCTGGTGATTGAAATTTCGTGAAGAGATTCCGCCGCAACGATAAACGCCCTTGCTTTAATGTTGTCCATCCCAAATGCTGTATCATGTCAGTGACAATCTTTCACCTATAGAAACCGTGCTGCCCTTCTTTGACTTTCTCAGTGTACTCCGTTATGCGTGGACACGAGGAAGCCTATGCGTACATGCGTTCTTTCCACATATTTTTGTACTCGCCATTATTTTCCAGCGTATCTGCGATTGCGCAAAGGAAAGAGGCATCGTATGGGCGGGCATAGGCTTAAGCTGCGTCCACAGTGGCACCGACAACGATCGCCAGACGCCACCGACAGAGGTCGCCCGACAACATCGGCCGACAGCTTTTTCACAGTACTCCTATCTCTTTCGCTAGTTTTTTGTGCTATGAAATAGGTAAGGTTAGGTTAGAAACTACTGCATTAAGGAGGAAGCGAATGCTGCATTCTGACTTTTTCTATTAAAAAATTGCCAAATGCATGTGAATGAACTATATTTGTCTCGAGAAGAACGTGGTAAGTACTGTGCACTCTTTTCTCACTTATTGGAATAACCAGACAAATTTTACGTGTTCCTTACACGAAGAGAGGCAACGGCCTTGCCGCAGTGGATACACCGGCTCCCGTCAGCTCACCGAAGTTAAGCGCTGTCGGGCGTGACCGGCACTTGGATGGGTAACCATCCAGCCGCCATGCGCTGTTGCCATTTTTCGGAGTGCACTCAGCCTTGTGATGCCAATTGAGGAGCTACTCGACCGGATAGTAGCGGCACCGGTCAAAGAAAACCATCGAAACGACCGGAAGAGCGGTGTGCTTACCACACGCCCCACCTATCCGCATCCTTATCTGAGGACGACACGGCGGTCGGATGGTCCGGATGGGCCACTTCTTGCCTGAAGACGGAGCGCTTACAAGAAGAGAGAAACGTTCTACGACGTGCTCGAGGTCATTCGTGGTGAGACTTAAAAGCACGATTACAGACACTCTGAACAACTTACAATAATTCTGCAAAACAGACCTACGTCAGTTAACCTTCAATGTCATTCAGTATACGTATGGGAGACAAAAACAAATTTTAGAGTAAGAGTCTCTCAACACCCTAAACACTGAAAAGTAGAAAGAGATTCACCACATTTGCAAACTGTCTCATATAACAGAATCACCAACTTATTGGCATAAAAACATTAGTAACCAGTAAAGTTAATCTGTAGACATATAATACCTACCACAGCTATCACAACCCAAAAACGATCCACTACAGTAACCTTAGGCATAAGTTACGCCACATTTCTCATTTGGACAAATCACTTTTTCAGATTATAATTTACTCTTAAAATTTCCGATAAAGATTTTTCTTCGTTCCAATAGAGCTATGATTTTAACCCATAGATTCCGAGTTTTATCATGGTCATGATTATTCGGAAAATAAGGTCTGATCGGTCGCGAAATGTAAATCACAGTGAAAAAAAAATAATTGATTTGCAACAGTCTGCTACACCTTCCAGCTACTTCTCTACATAGTCGCCGCTCCGACTTAGACATTTGTCGTAGCCTTGTCCCAACTTTCTAATATCCTCGTTACAGAAGACACCCACCTGTGCTTTCCACGACTTCTCTACGGTGGTCTGCAGTTCTTTGTCTGTGCCGAAACGTTGTCTTCATAGCCAGCGGTTGATGCGAGCAAAGGTGAACATCTGAGGGAGGCACGTCCGAGCTGTAAGTTAGGTGATCAAACATTTCCTATCGAAAATGCTCGCAGAGACGTCCTGATTGCCCCTACAGTATTGTCTCAAAGAAGCAATTGCATCACAGGTAAGTTATGTGGGGTTGCATGAAATCAGGCGAAACCTTGGAGCGGGCACCCATACTTGGGAAACACTACTGTTCTAGGCATCCTTATAAGGAACATCCAAAACATTAAGACCAGTGGTCAATGCGAAGGTGGGCGCCGCCTGGTGGTGTTGCGGGCACATGACGCGGAAACAGAATTATGTAAGCAGAGCAGAGCCGAATGGGGAATCACCCTAGCAAAGATATAGGTTGCAAATGGGGAAAGCCATTGACATGAGCTACTCTAAAAAAGGGCAGATTATTTTTACGCAGACCTGTGAATGAGTATCTCAAAAACAGAGAAGCTGGTCGAATGTTCACGTGCTACTGTCGTGAGCATCTACAGAAAATGGTAGAAGAACAGTGAAACTACTGTAACGCCGGAAATGCATGTCCTCCTATTTCCATCTATTGTACTATAAATTTTTTCCTTATTTTGTTACCTGAAGATATGAAGTTTTTGTGCCTTTATATATTGTAATTGTTTTAGAATTTGTATATATATATTTATGCATTTATGTCGATGTATAATTGGTTTGTTTTGTAAATATTATTTGTATTTTTACGCTGGACCTTGCCTAGGGAAAACTATGCTATCGAACGATTACATCGAAAGGTCGTGTGGAGAACCAAAGTGTTTAAGGTCTTGGGTAGTGTTAACTCTGCCGCCTGGAGCGCGGGCAGAGCAGAGTCTGGCTGGAGTAGGGCGGTGGAGCAGGTGTGTTGAGAGACGCTCCCGCGAGTTGCCGCGCTTTCGGGGTTTGGCAGCATAAAATTGAGCTCGACTTGCTATGATAGTTTCTGTCACGGTGTCGCGGTCGGGAAACATTAGCTGGCACACATCAAGAGCCCATTTCGCCTGATGACCGTGTCGAGAAGGCGCGCCAACATCCAGCTTCTGCAACAGCGACGGCCGACAGTGAGTGAGTGAGTGTTCGCCACCTCCTCGATCGACGACTTCAAACCTTCAATCAACCAACAAGGAAGACTGAAAGCACGTAAAGCTTTAGAACTGTATGGCAGACCTCAGCTTTTCAAACTGTTCCATTTGCATCACTAAAATACAGCAACTTAGCATGAACCTTTGTTGCTCATTGTCCCAACTGCATTACCAAACAGGGTCCCTTCCTTTTCCGAAATGAAGCCGAGTGTCGTTGAAATTCAAACGCCAACATTAAAGTAATATCATTCCATTTCGCTGCTTTAACCTCAAAGTTCAGTTAAAGTAAACATTAGCTGGCTACAGTAACTAAACAGAACTATATTTAGATTACACAAGCACAAATTAAGAGTGGGAGTTTTGTTACCATATTTTAGCTTACCTGTGACTGCAGCTCAGCTTGGTACGTACTAAATTTTACTATTGTCGATTGTTCAAAATCATTTAATTCAAGTTCAAAGTTAAATCTCTTATTTCTAAATTGCGTAGATTCAGGTTGCTTTTGAGATGATTGTTGAGGTAGCCCAAGACTAACCTTATTTTATTTAATTTCGTAGTGCTTCAGAAAGAAAGTTCACTATTAATTTCAGTCACTAAATTAACTTACAATTTTCCAGTTTTATTAATTATTTTGCTAAATTAAGTCGGAGTGTAGCGAAATTTATTACTTCTGACAAACATTCAGTTTTCACACAACACGTGTCAACCTTCAGTTGCCACACTTTTAGTGCTAATTATATGAGCATTAACCTTTTTTTTCAATTATTATAGTAGTTGTCCATAGGACTGGCAACCGTAATTTTCCCCAAATCTCAAATATCTAATTAACGCCAGTTAATTATTAACGTAACGACAGAAAATTTACTTTCTTTATTAACTTTACCCTTTTTTTTAAATTAATTTCCACCAATTTCATTTGCATTTTTCCTTTTATTTAGATGCAACCCTCCCTTCCTTTTTACCGACCGATTAACTTCGGTGACGATTGCTTTTCCCAAATTTCCATTAGGTACACGCGGTTTAATTTTTCACTGTCATTAGGGTCGATAAGTGAGGGGGAGATTACACTACCACTAGGCGCTAAGTGGTTGGACGTTCAGGACCTTTTACAGTACGGGGGTTCGGAGGCTTGTCTGTTCTGTAACGCAGGATAGATTGTGATCTGTGGTATCTCTGCCGAAAAAACACAATGCTGGTGCACGCACGAGTGTTTAGGAGCACACTGTTCATGGTTTATTGTTCAACACGGAACTGTGCAGGGGACGACACCTACGTGTTCCCATGCTGACACAACGACATCGACAACTGCGACTGCAGTGGGCGTAGAACCATCGGGATTCGACCTTGGATCATTGGAAGTGTGTCGGCTCTTCGGATGAGTCATGTTTCTTGCTACACCAGATCTATGGTCGTCTCCACAAACGCCGTCATTGAAGCGAATGGCAGCTCCGAACATGCACTGCACTAAGGGTGCAGGTTCGTGGGAGCAATGCTATGGAAAACATTCTCCTGAGCTTGCATAGGACCTGTGGTAGTAATCGAAGACATCATTGCAGCTGCGGACCACCTGTATCCTTTCGTGCTTGATGTCTTCCATGTCGTCTTTCAGTAGTATAATTGTGCGTGTCTCGAAGCCAGAAACGTGCTGCAGTGGTTTGAAGTGCATGATAGTGAAATCACGTTGATACCTTGGCCACCAAATTTGCCTGGCGTGAATCCGATGGAACCGTGCTGGGTCGCTATCGGGCGCTGTCACCACGTACACAAATCGGCGGATTGTTATTTACAGGATTTGCAAGACTTGTGTAGACATCTGGTGCGCATAACTCCACAACCCTACCAACATGTTACGGAATTGTTGGTACGCAGAATCGGTGCTGCATTGCGTTCCAAAGATGGACGAACAAGCTATTAGCAGGCGGTCACAATGGCTTGGCTCGTCAGTGTAAGTGCTGATTCTGTGCGCAGAACCGTAAAGAGCGACGTGACGCGGTCGACAGGCATTCTAGAGGCACTGCCCAACTCATCTGTGCAAAGCTTCATCTGGTTTTCACTGTCTTTCCCATATCGCGGGACCTTACTTTCCGAACTACCCTCGTATTTTCATTTTTCCTTGACCTCACAAAGCCCTTCTTTCTTGGAATAAACTTATCAGTTTCTCACAGTCCATGTTTCGTGTGTCAGAACATCGGGCAGTTCAACCGACGAAAGCAAAATTATTTGAATTTCACGCACTGTCGTCCGAAGTTCACGCGATGAGATCGGCTGAACTGTGACCGTGCACGAACTGTTACCGTGCACATAGTGGCTTACTGATTTGTTAGAAAAGATCGGCCGACTTCGTCCGTTGTCGATCGTCGGCGGAATCCACCGATGACGGTGCTCCTGACTGCAGCCTTACAATTAACCTCCATAATCAACTGAAATTCGCAAAAGAGAAGTACTCACAAATAATCGTAGCAGTATGAGACCGGAGTTTCTCCTGGCGTATACAATTTTCAAATAACTTACGGGTATTCAGCCAGGTAATACACTCCTGGAAATTGAAATAAGAACACCGTGAATTCATTGTCCCAGGAAGGGGAAACTTTATTGACACATTCCTGGGGTCAGATACATCACATGATCACACTGACAGAACCACAGGCACATACACACAGGCAACAGAGCATGCACAATGTCGGCACTAGTACAGTGTATATCCACCTTTCGCAGTAATGCAGGCTGCTATTCTCCCATGGAGACGATCGTAGAGATGCTGGATGTAGTCCTGTGGAACGGCTTGCCATGCCATTTCCACCTGGCGCCTCAGTTGGACCAGCGTTCGTGCTGGACGTGCAGACCGCGTGAGACGACGCTTCATCCAGTCCCAAACATGCTCAATGGGGGACAGATCCGGAGATCTTGCTGGCCAGGGTAGTTGACTTACACCTTCTAGAGCACGTTGGGTGGCACGGGATACATGCGGACGTGCATTGTCCTGTTGGAACAGCAAGTTCCCTTACCGGTCTAGGAATGGTAGAACGATGGGTTCGATGACGGTTTGGATGTACCGTGCACTATTCAGTGTCCCCTCGACGATCATAAGTGGTGTACGGCCAGTGTAGGACATCGCTCCCCACACCATGATGCCGGGTGTTGGCCCTGTGTGCCTCGGTCGTATGCAGTCCTGATTGTGGCGCTCACCTGCACGGCGCCAAACACGCATACGACCATCATTGGCACCAAGGCAGAAGCGACTCTCATCGCTGAAGACGACACGTCTCCATTCGTCCCTCCATTCACGCCTGTCGCGACACCACTGGAGGCGGGCTGCACGATGTTGGGGCGTGAGCGGAAGACGGCCTAACGGTGTGCGGGACCGTAGCCCAGCTTCATGGAGACGGTTGCGAATGGTCCTCGCCGATACCCCAGGAGCAACAGTGTCCCTAATTTGCTGGGAAGTGGCGGTGCGGTCCCCTACGGCACTGCGTAGGATCCTACGGTCTTGGCGTGCATCCGTGCGTCGCTGCGGTCCGGTCCCAGGTCGACGGGCACGTGCACCTTCCGCCGACCACTGGCGACAACATCGATGTACTGTGGAGACCTCACGCCCCACGTGTTGAGCAATTCGGCGGTACGTCCATCCGGCCTCCCGCATGCCCACTATACGCCCTCGCTCAAAGTCCGTCAACTGCACATACGGTTCACGTCCACGCTGTCGCGGCATGCTACCAGTGTTAAAGACTGCGATGAAGCTCCGTATGCCACGGCAAACTGGCTGACACTGACGGCGGCGGTGCACAAATGCTGCGCAGCTAGCGCCATTCGACGGCCAACACCGCGGTTCCTGGTGTGTCCGCTGTGCCGTGCGTGTGATCATTGCTTGTACAGCCCTCTCGCAGTGTCCGGAGCAAGTATGGTGGGTCTGACACACCGGTGTCAATGTGTTCTTTTTTCCATTTCCAGGAGTGTATTTTCAGCGACCGCCGATATTTCGCGGGAGTACACCCCGCCATTTTCAAGGCAAACAGCAAAGGACAGGCGATATAAAGGCAAATTTAAAACCTCTGTTCTTAGACTGATGCAGGAAAGATAACACACACTGAACACTAGTGCCACCAAAGATGACCAAAGTGGGATATACCGAAGTGAGATGACGAACTAGCAGGTGATGTAACATTGTCTCTATCCCTCTGTTTTTGACAAGGGAGAGATAAGGATTCCAAACAGAGTTTAAACAAAAACCTCAATCCCTGTTTACAAGGTTGCTCGCTAATTTAATCTCAACTGCCTCCTTAAAAACACTGTCTCAATCATTATGAGCAGGCAGATGGAGTTGCGATGGGTAGTCCGTTTTCTCCTGTGATTGCAAATTTGTTTATGGAAGACTTCGAGGAACGTGCATTGGAGTCGGCGTCTTTGAAGCCCGCCTGTTTTTTCAGGTATGTTGAGAATACTTTTGTTGTTTGGCCTCATGGTTGGGAGAATTTGAATGCCTTTATAGAACATCTGAACACGATTCACCCGAACATTCGTTTTACGGTGGAGGTGGAAGAGAATGGTTGCCTTCCCTTTCTTGACGTTTTGGTTAGGATGAAGGATGATGGATCACTGGGACATGCAGTTTACCGGAAACGTACTCACACCGACTTGTATTTACAGGGTAATAGTTGTCACCATCCGGCTCAGCGTGAAGGAGTATGGTTCAAATGGCTCTGAGCACTATGCGACTTAACTTCTGAAGTCATCAGTCGCCTAGAACTTAGAACTAATTAAACCTAACTAATCTAAGGAGCCCGCATCTCGTGGTCGTGCGGTAGCGTTCTCGCTTCCCACGCCCGGGTTCGATTCCCGGCGGGGTGAGGGATTTTCTCTGCCTCGTGATGGCTGGGTGTTGTGTGATGTCCTTAGGTTAGTTAGGTTTAAGTAGTTCTAAGTTCTGGGGGACTGATGACCATAGATGTTAAGTCCCATAGTGCTCAGAGCCATTTGAACCATTTAATCTAAGGACATCACACACATCCATGCCCGAGGCAGGATTCGAACCTGCGACCGTATAGGTCGCCCGGTTCCAGACTGTAGCGCCTAGAACCGCAAGGCCACTCCGGCCGGCGTGAAGGAGTACTTCGTACCTTGGTACACAGGGCACATGTCGTTTCCGACCCTGAGACTTTGCCAGCCGAGCTGTCCCATCTTGAAGTTACGTTTCGTAAAACTGGTTATAGTGATAGACAGATTGAAGGTGCGTTGCGCTATCGACCAACTGTGCATCGGGTGATTGACGATAATTCTGAGTCAACACCCAAGTCTACTGCCTTTTTGCCTTACGTAGGAAACACGTCCAACAAGATCGGTCGTATTTTACGGAAATACGATGTGAAATGTGTTTTCCGAACTCCATCTAAAATCAAAGTGCTTTTGGGTTCTGTTAAGGATGTTCTTGGTTTGTGTATATCGCATTCCTTGTAGCTGTGGCATGACATATATTAGTCAAACTATCAGGACCGTGGAGGACTGATGTACTGAGCATAAACGGCACACACGATTACAGCAGCCAAGTAGATCTCCTATTGCCGAACATTGCTTGTATACTGGTCACCCCATGCTATATAACAACACCGAGATATTGGCATGCCCGTCCAGCTGTTGGGACAGTGTTATTAAGGAGGCAGTTGAGTTTAAATTAGCGAGCAACGTTGTAAACAGAGAGGGAGGTTTTTGCTTAAACTCTGTATGGAATCCTGATCTCTCCCTTGTCAAAAAAAAAAGAGGGACAGAGACAATGTTACCTCACCTGCTAGGTCGTAGTCTCACTATCGATATGTCTGACTTTGGTCATCTTTGGTGGCACTAGTGTTCAGTGTGTGTTATCTTTACTGCATCAGTCTAACAAGGGAACCTCCCCATCGCACCCCCCTCAGATTTAGTTATTTATTTAGTTATTTTATTTAGTTTATTTAGTTATTTATTTAGTTGGCACAGTGGATAGGCCTTGAAAAACTGAACACAGATCAATCGAGAAAACAGGAAGAAGTTGTGTGGAACTATGAAAAAAAAATAAGCAAAATACACAAACTGAGTAGTCCATGTGCAAGATAAGCAACATCAAGGATAATGTGAGCTCAGGAGGGCTGTGGTGTCGTGGTTAGCGTGAGCAGCTGCGGAACGAGAGGTCCTTGGTTCAAGTCTTCCCTCGAGTGAAAAGTTTATTTTCTTTATTTTCGCAAAGTTATGATCTGTCCGTTCGTTCATTGTCGTCTCTGTTCACTGTAATAAGTTTAATGTATGTGTTTTGCGACCGCACCCCAAAACCGTGCTATTAGTAAACGAAAGGACGTGCCTCTCCAATGGGAACCGAAAACATTTGATCGAAAGGTCATAGGTCAACCGATTCCTCCACAGGAAAACACGTTGATATATTCTATACGACACTTGTGACGGCGTGTGTGTCATATGACAGGAATATGTTGTCGACCCACCTAACTTGTACACTTGGCGATTGGGTAAAAAGATTCTTCTACCTTGCCCGATTTAGGTTTCTTGTGGATGTGATAATCAGTCCCAAAAAAGCACAAGATCCTTGATGTTGCTTATCTTGCACATGGACTACTCAGTTTGTATATTTTGCTTATTTTTTTCATAGTTCCACACAACTTCTTCCTATTTTCTCGATTGATCTGTGTTCAGTTTTTCAAGGGCTATCCGCTGTGCCAACTTATAACTAAATCTGAGGGGTTGGGGGGTGCGATGGTGAGGTTCCCTTGTAAGAACAGAGGTTTTAAATTTGCCTGTACATCGCCTGTCCGTTGCAGTTTGCCTTGAAAATGGAGGGGTGTACTCCCGCCGAAATATCTGCGGTCGCTGAAAATATTACATCTACATCTACATGATTACTCTGCAATTCAGACTTAAGTGCTTGGCAGAGGGTTCATCGAACCACAATCATACTAACTCTCTACCATTCCACTCCCGAACAGCGCGCGGGAAAAACGAACGCCTAAACTTTTCTGTTCGAGCTCTGATTTCTCTTATTTTATTTTGATGATCATTCCTACCTATGTAGGTTGGGCTCAACAAAATACACTCCTGGAAATTGAAATAAGAACACCGTGAATTCATTGTCCCAGGAAGGGGAAACTTTATTGACACATTCCTGGGGTCAGATACATCACATGATCACACTGACAGAACCACAGGCACATACACACAGGCAACAGAGCATGCACAATGTCGGCACTAGTACAGTGTATATCCACCTTTCGCAGCAATGCAGGCTGCTATCCTCCCATGGAGACGATCGTAGAGATGCTGGATGTAGTCCTGTGGAACGGCTTGCCATGACATTTCCACCTGGCGCCTCAGCTGGACCAGCGTTCGTGCTGGACGTGCAGACCGCGTGAGACGACGCTTCATCCAGTCCCAAACATGCTCAATGGGGGACAGATCCGGAGATCTTGCTGGCCAGGGTAGTTGACTTACACCTTCTAGAGCACGTTGGGTGGCACGGGATACATGCGGACGTGCATTGTCCTGTTGGAACAGCAAGTTCCCTTGCCGGTCTAGGAATGGTAGAACGATGGGTTCGATGACGGTTTGGATGTACCGTGCACTATTCAGTGTCCCCTCGACGATCACCAGTGGTGTACGGCCAGTGTAGGACATCGCTCCCCACACCGTGATGCCGGGTGTTGGCCCTGTGTGCCTCGGTCGTATGCAGTCCTGATTGTGGCGCTCACCTGCACGGCGCCAAACACGCATACGACCATCATTGGCACCAAGGCAGAAGCGACTCTCATCGCTGAAGACGACACGTCTCCATTCGTCCCTCCATTCACGCCTGTCGCGACACCACTGGAGGCGGGCTGCACGATGTTGGGGCGTGAGCGGAAGACGGCCTAACGGTGTGCGGGACCGTAGCCCAGCTTCATGGAGACGGTTGCGAATGGTCCTCGCCGATACCCCAGGAGCAACAGTGTCCCTAATTTGCTGGGAAGTGGCGGTGCGGTCCCCTACGGCACTGCGTAGGATCCTACGGTCTTGGCGTGCATCCGTGCGTCGCTGCGGTCCGGTCCCAGGTCGACGGGCACGTGCACCTTCCGCCGACCACTGGCGACAACATCGATATACTGTGGAGACCTCACGCCCCACGTGTTGAGCAATTCGGCGGTACGTCCACCCGGCCTCCCGTATGCCCACTATACGCCCTCGCTCAAAGTCCGTCAACTGCACATACGGTTCACGTCCACGCTGTCGCGGCATGCTACCAGTGTTAAAGACTGCGATGGAGCTCCGTATGCCACGGCAAACTGGCTGACATTGACGGCGGCGGTGCACAAATGCTGCGCAGCTAGCGCCATTCGACGGCCAACACCGCGGTTCCTGGTGTGTCCGCTGTGCCGTGCGTGTGATCATTGCTTGTACAGCCCTCTCGCAGTGTCCGGAGCAAGTATGGTGGGTCTGACACACCGGTGTCAATGTGTTCTTTTTTCCATTTCCAGGAGTGTATTTTCGCATTCGGAAGAGAAAGTTGGTGTCTGAAATTTCGTAAATAGATCTCGCAGCGACGA
Organism: Schistocerca nitens; assembly: GCF_023898315.1. NCBI lineage: Eukaryota > Metazoa > Arthropoda > Insecta > Orthoptera > Acrididae > Schistocerca > Schistocerca nitens. The sequence continues at coordinate 130,017,467 of NC_064622.1, forward strand.
AAAACGTCTTTTCTTTAATGACTTCCATCCCAACTTGCGTATCATATCTGCCACACATCCCTATTACGTGATAATACAAAACGAGCTGCCCTTTTTTGCTCCCTTTCGATGTCCTCTGTCAATCCCACCGGGTAAGGATTCCACACCGCGCAGCAATATTCTAACAGAGGACGAACGAGTGTAGTGTAAGCTGTCTCTTTAGTAGACTTATTGCATCTTTTACGTCTCCTGCCAATGAAACGCAACCTTTGGCTCACCTTCCCCACAATATTATCTATGTGGTCTTTCCAACTGAAGTTGTTCGTAATTTTAACACCCAGGTACTTAGTTGAATTGACAGCCTTGAGAATTGTACTATTTATCGAGTAATCGAATTCCAACGGATTTCTTTTGGAACTCATGTGGATCACCTCACACTTTTCGTTATTTAGCGTCAACTGCCACCTGCCACACCATACAGCAATCTTTTATAAATCGCTTTGCAACTGATACTGGTCTTCGGATGACCTTACTAGACTGTAAATTACAGCATCATCTGCGAACAACCTAAGAGAACTGCTCAGATTGTCACCCAGGTCATTTATATAGATCAGGAACAGCAGAGGTCCCAGGACGGTTCCCTGAGGAACACCTGATATCACTGCAGTTTTACTCGATGATTTGGCGTCTATTACTACGAACTGCGACGTTCCTCACAGGAAATCACGAATCCAGTCGCACAACTGAGACGATACCCCATAGGCCCGCAGCTTGATTAGAAGTCGCTTGTGAGGAACGGTTTCAAAAGCTTTCCGGAAATCTAGAAATACGGAATCAACTTAAGATCCCACGTCGATAGCGGCCATTACTTCGTGCGAATAAAGAGCTAGCTGCGTTGCACAAGAACGATGTTTTCTGAAACCATGCTGATTACGTATCAATACCTGGCAGAATACCCGTAAGTTGTTTGAAAATCGTAGCAGTAGTTGCTCAAAGCTAAATCGTAAATGAAGTAGAAGATCTGGGGCGACGACATGGGCGCCGTAGCGGCAGCTGCAGCAGTGTGTGGCGGGGTGGCGGCTCGCCGCAGCACGCAGCAGTGAGCCCTGGGCCTGCTTCCCCCTTCCAGACGCCACCTGCCGCCAACAGCTGCCACCAGCCGGTTGCGGACGATCGCCTGCGTGTGGCCTTGACCCGCTCCTCTGCAGGCAGGCCACAGCTGCCTTACCTGTATACTTCAAACTAAAATAAGACCAAAATACCATGCCTAACAAAACTATTCTTTTTTCAATTTGACTGCTGCGAAGACAGTTGTTTTTGAGATTAGGCCGCGTGAGGGCCAGAAAATGTAGAAATAATTTAATCCTCAAACGAAGTTGCGACTTCTTTGTATCGTAAGTGGCCCTGCGGGATCTAAAAGGATACTGCTTGTGCTTTTACCATGAAAGGAAATTTATTTTACTTTCATTATAAGTATTTAGTCATGTTGTTATTGTTGTTGTTGTGGTCTTCAGTCCTGAGACTGGTTTGATGCAACTCTTCATGCTACTCTATCCTGTGCAAGCTTCTTCAACCCCCAGTAACTACTGCAACCTACATCCTTCTGAATCTGCTTAGTGTATTCATCTCTTGCTCTCCCTCCTCGATTTTTACCCTGCACGCTGCCCTCCAATACTAAATTGCTGATCCCTCGATGTCTCAGAACATGTCCTACCAACCGATCCCTTATTCTACTCAAGTTGTGCCACAAGCTCCTCTTCTCCCCAATTCTTTTCAGTACCTCCTCATTAGTTATGTGATCTACCCGTCTAATCTTCAGCATTCTTCTGTAGCACCACATTTCGAAAGCTTTTATTCTCTTCTTGTCTAAACTATTTATCGTCCCCGTTTCACTTCCATACATGGCTACACTCCATACAAATACTTTCAGAAACGACTTCCTGACATTTAAATCTATACTTGATGTTAACAAATTTTTCTTCTTCAGAAACACTTTCCTTGCCATTGCCAGTCTACATTTTATATCCTCTCTACTTCGACCATCATCAGTTATTTTGCTCCCCAAATATCAAAACTCCTGTACTACTTTAAGTGTCTCATTTCCTAATCTAATTCCCTCAGCATCACCTGACTTAATTCGACTACATTCCATTATCCCCGTTTTGCTTTTGTTGATGTTCATCTTATACTCTCCTTCCAAGACACTGTCCATTCCGTTCAACTGCTCTTCCAAGTCCTTTTGCTGTCTCTGACAGAATTACAATGTCATCGGCGAACCTCAAAGTTTTTATTTCTTCTCAATGGATTTTAATACCTACTCCGAATTTTTCTTTTGTTTCTTTTACTGCTTGCATGCTTAGTCATAAGCTTCAAAACATCAGTTTAACAGGAAAAAAAAACTTCAAAATAAACCCCAAGTGGAGAAAACAAGATTATGTAATGCAGCATTACAGCGAAGTGAAATTACGTTTTTCAGGACAGATAGAAATCGTACTTCGTACTCGGTATTGAGCGGTTTCGCTCTTTAATTTAAAAACTAACTGCTGTGTATCAAACTGTAAATTACAGAGTTTCTGGTGATGCCCTTTTACGTTAAACTGCGAAAGCGACCAAAAAAGCTTACTAAGTGCGACGTATGCCTGTCCTGAAAAACTTAAATACACACCCGTTCTGAAGGCACAGCAACTCAACGTCCACAGTAGGAGAAGGATCCGAAGTCCAATCAACCCCCATCGCTTTGATGTTACCGCCAGCATACCGCCAGCTCGGCCAACGAAGCGGCTGGCTGACGTTCGTTGGCCTTCATTGGCCTAGTATGTATGCGCCTTTACCCCAAGGTGTCCTCGGATACTAACAATATTAACCGCAAAGGCTGTCGCACAATTTACCTGTAACTGTCGCTTGAGATCATGCCGGCTAGGTTTCTTTCGCCGCGTTTGACGAGTCACGCTGAGTAACCTACGTGTTTCTAAGTAAATTAAAGGTGGAGAGGGGAGGAAAAGTAAGGGAAGGGGAGGGATCACTGCTGTCAGCTGCACTGGGACATTTCGCGGAAGCGGCGGCGACGAGTGAAAATGTGTACCGGGCCAGGATTCGAACCCAGGATCTCCTGCTTACTAGGCTTACTAGGCACACATTTCTACTATGCAGGTCTCTGCTGTTAGCGTTCATCTGTTGCCCAGGTTCGTGAACTCTGTAGTCTTAAGAAAGCTTTAGGAAAAGACGCCACCTGGTTTGTCCAGGCGCTTCATTGTGGTCCACAACACTCTCGGATACTTGTCTGGCCCAGCATCTTGAACGACTGCAACTCAGACCAGAGCTCTAATTTGCATTCTCCACATACGTTAAGCGGTGTGAAAGATAACAGGTGAGATAAATGATAGGATAAACTCTAGGACTCGACTGGGGATCGAGCTTGTGATTTCTTATAGGAAGAGTGTCTACGCCGACTGATTTAGGCACAGGACACGTGTACGGTAACCGATGCGAAGAGCGGCAGTGAATTAGATACACTATGTGATCAAACACCTGGCTGAAAATGACTTACAAGTTCGTGGCGCCTTCCATCAGTAATGCTGGTACTCAATATGGTGTTGGCCCACCGTTAGCCTTGATGACAGCTTCCACACTCGCAGGCATACGTTCAATCAGGCGTTGGAAGGTTTCTTGGGGAATGGCAGGCTATTCTTCACGGAGTGCTGCACTGGGGAGAGGTATTGATTATTACTGTCGTGTAATGAATCCGCTACAGCCCCTGCTCGATCGTGTTGTAAGATGCAATCGCCATCCCCGAATTGCTCTTCAACAATGGGAAGCAAGAAGGTGCTTAAAACATCAATGTTGGCCACTGCTGCGATAGTGCCACTCAAAACAACGTGTGCAAGCCGTCTCCATGAGAAACACGAGCACACCGTAACACCACCGCCTCCGAATTTTACTGTTGACGCTACACAGGCTGGCAGATGACGTTCACCGGGCATTCGCATACCCACACCCTGCCATCGAATCGCCACATTGTATACCGGGATTCGTCACTCCACACAACGTTTTTCCGCTGTTCAATCGTCCAATGTTTACGCTCCTTACCCCAAGCGACGGGTCGTTTGGCATTTACCGGCGTGATATGTGGCTTTTCAGCAGCCGCTTGACCATGAAATTCAAGTTTTCTCACCTCCCGCATAACTGTCATAGTACTTGCAGTGGATCCTGATGCGGGGAACCCGCTAGCCGGAATTCTTGCCGATATTTTTATCAATTCGTTAGAGGTGAAATTCTTTACGTTGTTTTCAGCTACAGATCTGGGCATTTTGTCCTACTGTAGATACGTTGACGATATATTAGTAGTTTACAAAGGTCCTCCTGATGGGATCAATCACATTTTCAATCTATTTAATGATTTTCATGATAATATTAAGTTTACTTGTGATCTAGAAAATGAAAATCGTCAGTTAAATTTCCTCGATCTTACGTTGTCATTAATTGAAACAGAATTTCCTTCAACATTTTCCGTAAAGAGACTCAAAACTGATCAAATCGTTCCACCAGCTTCTTCTACGCATCCAGCCTCTCACAAAAATGCTTTCTTTTTCTCGGCTATTCACAGAGCACTTTCCATTCCCCTCTCGAAAGCAAACTTTAATAATGAGATTAATCTTATTAAAATTGTGGCGTTCAATAATGGTTATGAAGCTCGGTTGGTAGGTGATATCCTCAGAAAGAAGATTGGCAATAAGGGTACTACACTTGGTTCTTTCATCAGCGTCCCAGAAGTATCGGAGAAAAAAATCTTCTCAATTCTATTTTTAGGTCCAGTGTCATATCAGATTCAAAGGTTGCTTCGGATTAAATACAAGTGTAATATTGCCTTTTCTACAAATAACCTGAGAAAAAATGTCATCCATAATTTAAAGTCAACTAAACGGCTCTGAGCACTATGGGACTCAACATCTTAGGTCATAAGTCCCCTAGAACTTAGAACTACTTAAACCTAACTAACCTAAGGACATCACACACACCCATGCCCGAGGCAGGATTCGAACCTGCGACCGTAGCAGTCCCGCGGTTCCGGACTGCAGCGCCAGAACCACACGGCCACCGCGGCCGGCTAAAGTCAACTACTAGCCCTCTGAAGAATTCTGGTGTCTACAAGATTTCATGTGTCACTTGAGGTGCCTAATATATTGGTCAAACAGGACGTGCCTTTTCAATTCGCTGTCAAGAACATTTTTTGAGGAAAAACGGTTCGTGTGCCCCTAATTCTTCTTTTGCAGATCACCTGTTAATCACAGGTCACTCTCCGAAAGGGGTTGAGAAGTTGGAAACTGTGCATATTGAAAAAAACAAAAACAAAAAAAAAACGGGCGTAAACTTGATATTTTGTAGGAGCTGGAAATTTTCAAGCATTTACTTTCGAAGGACGGACTTTTTCTCAACGAGCAGGTGCAGTTGCGCGGGAGAAGTTATTTCAATGATATAAAGCCGCTGCTTGACGAGATCTAACACTTTGATTTGCCAACTACTTCTTGCAGACTCAGAGATACCTTTTCTTTCCACTTTTTACAGCTCATATTCATAAATTAAATAAAAAAAACTTTTTTGGTTTTTATAACGTATCTATATAGCAAGCAGTAATGTCATTTGATGGATTATTTCGTATATGTCTTCTTTATGCATTTATTCTGGAATTTTTGTACTACAGCCAGTCATTCATTAGTTGTATTTTATATCATGCAGTATCCCGCTATTGTAATTACTTCATGTACACCTTCAGGTGTTTATTTATTTCCCTCTCTGCAGTTACGAGAGATGTTTACAAAATAGCTTGTTTTACCACTTAGCCACCAGATGGTGGTATTGTCTTGAAGCTGCCGTGGCGCACAAGGCACATGATGTTTCAGTTTTGTGTTGACTGTAGCAGAGGACACATGGCAGCCACTAGTGGCTTGCACCTCTGTTGCATTATATTAATTCTATCTGACGCTGTCAGGTATGACCGCAGCTTTCGTATTTTTTGGTACGTTATGCTGTAACATTTAGTTTTAATTTTGTCCGAAGACGGTATCCCTTGTGACACGCCGGCTGGAGTGGCCGTGCGGTTCTGGCGCTACAGGCTGCAGCCGAGCGACCGCTACGGTCGCAGGTTCGAATCCTGCCTCGGGCATGGATGTGTGTGATGTCCTTAGGTTAGTTAGGTTTAATTAGTTCTAAGTTCTAGGCGACTAATGACCTCAGAAGTTAAGTCGCATAGTGCTCAGAGCCATTTTTGAACCTTGTGACACCGAAACCTAGGTCACAAATTAATTGTGTTCGCGACTGAGGGCTGCGTTTTTCAAAATTTTGGATCCTGATGAAGTTTGGAATTCCTGTGTGATGGTCTGGATAGATGTCTGCCTATTACGCATGACGACCCTCTTCAACTGTCTGCGGTCTCTGTCAGTCAACAGACGAGATCGGCCTTACGCTTTTGTGCTGCACGTCTCCCTTCACGTTTCCACTATCACATCGGAAACAGTGGACCTAGGGATGTTTAGGATGTGGAAATCTCGCGTACTGACGTATGACACAAATGACACCCAATCGCCTGACCACGTTCCAAGCCCATGAGTTTGGCGGAGCGCTCTCACGATGTCTAATGACTACTGAGGTCGCTGATATGGAGTACCTGGCAGTAGGTGGCAGAACATTGCACCTAATATGAAAAACGTATTTTTTGGAGGTGTCCGGATACTTTTGATCACATAGTGTATCTACATGGGCATCGCCACGTCCAGGCATCCACAAATCGCTTTCAGTGGCTTCCATAAATAGCTTAAGACTGGTACACACTAGGCCAGTAATTTAGTCAAGAAGTGAGTGATTAAGTAACTAAACATTTGTTTCATATAGTAGTTTAGCAAAACGGTTTAGCTGGTCCGATCCAGTAACTCGAGTAGCAGCTGTTCAGTCAGCTTCCCCCAATAGCGCTGGTCAATGGCTTTGCGCTGGACAGGTGTGAAGTGTGAACACTGTCAGTTCAGTAGTGCGCGTTATTTGTTACGCTCGCCATTTTCAAGCAGCTGAGCAACTTGGCTCGTTTTACTGATGGCGCTACGGTCAAGTTTGTTACTACTTACGTAGAGGACAGGTGATTGTGGAATGTGCCTTGTACAAAACTGGAGCAGCCTAGGCAACTATTTGCACCATCTCTGCGTTGGAAAAGGCGTTGGCAGTAACGGGATTTCGAGGGAAGGAAATCAAGTGAAAAATGTAAAGCTTCAGTTTAGGAATACAAAACTTTTTTGTGCTACATAGTTTGTATGCATGTGTTTCCTTTCCTTCCATCTTTGAATATCCCTTCCATCCGCTTTCCATACCCAGAGTGTCATAAATACTTGTTTGCATATTTACGTCTCCCTCTCCCCCTATCTCCCTCCCTCTTCATCTTCTTTTCGTATGCTGAGATACAGAAGACATACCACTTGCAAGTATACCAGCGTACTGGGCTATACTGGGAGTCATCCCCAAGAATGGTCTGGTGCGTTTTGTCCGGTGTTTCGGCAGATATTTGTAATTCAGTTTTCGCAATATGTATCTGTTGTCAGTCCAGATAAACACCGCTCATCTGGTCTTTCATGCACACCAGCGTCGACGGAAAGTGCCGGTTTGTTTCTCATTACATACAAAATTATTTTCAAAGTGGAAATTTAGGTGCCCATTTGTTAGAGAGGTCCAATACCAGCCTCGTGCGACATTCGTTTTGTCGATGTGTATTAAACGGTACAGTAAAACATAGAGAATAACCACTAGTCCTGAAGGGACTCAAGTGCCAATTACCCCACGATATCTGCTACCGTCATGCAGCAACGCTGCTCAGTTGCTGCTAGAATGCAAGTTATTCTCCCTGCTTTACCGGTCCGTGTTAATTTATATTGAAAAAAAAAATATCGGACTAGACTAATTTGGAACCGCTCTATAGAATGGGAACGTAATATTCCGTTTTAAAAATCATTTTCTTTGTGTCGGGTAACAAACCGAAGCTTTTTGTTGACACTAGGCATCGCGTGAAATATGTGGTGACTAGTATTTGTTTGGCCTGGCGCCTGCTACACACGCAAAAACGAAAATGCAGATATCTGGCGAAACACTAGAGATAACACACCTGACAACTCTTAAAAGGGTCACGACGTATATTGGGCTTATACTTGCAAGAGGGGTGTTATGTCGGAGGCATTCAGCAAACACTAGTCATGTTTATTTTAAAATCCAGTCACTTATCTGCATTTTAACAATGTATGATCACGATTGCTACAGAAGAATGCTGAAGATAAGGTGGGTAGATCACGTAACTAATGAGGAGGTATTGAATAGGATTGGGGAGAAGAGAAGTTTGTGGCACAACTTGACTAAAAGAAGGGATCGGTTGGTAGGACATGTTTTGAGGCATCAAGGGTTCACAAATTTAGCATTGGAGGGCAGCGTGGAGGGTAAAAATCGTAGAGGGAGACCAAGAGATCAATACACTAAGCAGATTCAGAATGATGTAGGTTGCAGTAGGTACTGGGAGATGAAGAAGCTTGCACAGGATAGAGTAGCATGGAGAGCTGCATCAAACCAGTCTCAGGACTGAAGACCACAACAACAACAACATGATCACGATAATAAAATACTGCGGGGTATTGTACATGGTACTCTACATCTACATGGATACTCTGCAAATCACATTTAAGTGCCTGGCAGAGGGATCATTGAACCACCTTCACAGTAATTCTCTATTATTCCAATCTCGTAGAGCGCGCGGAAAAAACGAACACCTATGTCTTTCCGTGGGAGCTCTGATTTCACTTATTTTACTATAGTGATCGTTTCTCCCTAAGCAGGTCGGCGTCAAAAAAATATTTTCACATTTGCAGGAGAAAGTTGGTGACTGAAATTTCGTGACAAGTTTCCGCCGCAACGAAAGATGCCTTTGTTTTAATAATCTCCACCCCAACTCCTGTATCGTTTCAGTGACACTCTCTCCCCTATTTCGCGATAATACAAAACGTGCTGCTCTTCCTTGGACTTTTTCGATCTAATCCGTCAACAGTCTTTGGTCAGCCTTGCCCACAACATTTTCTGTGTGTTCCTTCCAATTTTCGTTGTTCGTAATTCCTAGATATTTACTCGAATTTACGGCCTTTAGATTAGACTGATTTGTCGCGTAACCAAAGTTTGACGGATTCGTTTTAGCACTCATGTGGATGACCTCACACTTCTCGTTATTTAGGGTCAATTGTCAATTTTTGCACCATAAAAATATGTTTTCTAAATCGTTTCGCAATCTGTTTTGATCCTCTAATGCCTTTACTAATCGATAAACGACACCGTCATCTGCAAATAACCTAATACGGCTGCTCAGATCGTTTCCTTAATCGTTCATATAGATAAGGAACAGCAAAGGGCCTATAACACTACCTTGGGGAACGTCATAAATCACTTCTGTTTTACTAGATGAGTATTATGTCGTGGTCGGATGGATTTCACATTAGAACCCAACGTTTCGTCCCCATCTACGGAGGACATTTTCAGGTCGGATCGTAGTTCCTTTGAGTGTCCGAGTCATACCCAGTAGCGAGCCAGATGAGAATCAAACACACAAAGAGGCTACGACCACCCTAAAAATGTGGGAGCGAAACGTTGGGTTTTAACATGAAATCCATCCGACTACGGCCTAATAGCCTGTAACATTTTATTTAAAGTGAAATTTCCGACCGTGAAAGTTTACATTTTGCAATGTATGATCAAAGCGGTCCAGAATGTAAACCAAATGTGTCCTTTTTACGGACCATACTATTATGTTGTTGTTGTTGGGGTCTCAATCCAGAGACTGGTTTGACGCAGCTCTCCATGCTACTCTATCCTGTGCAAGCTTCTTCATCTCCCAGTACCTACTGCAACCTACATCCTTCTGAATCTGCTTAGTGTATTCATCTCTTGGTCTCCCTCTACGATTTTTACCTTCCACGTGGCCCTCCAATAGTAAATTGGTAATCCCTTGATGCCTCAGAATATGCCCCACCAACCGATCCCTTCTTCTTGTCAAGTTGTGCCACAAATTTCTCTTCTCTCTAATTCTATTCAATACCTCCTCATTATGTGATCTACCCATCCAATCTTCAGCATTCTTCTGTAGCGCCACATTTCGAAAGCTTTTATTCTCTTCTTGTCTAAACTATTTATTGTCCATGTTTCACTTCCGTACACGGCTTTACTCCATACAAATACTTTCAGAAACGACTTCCTGACACTTAAATCTATACTCGATGTTAACAAATTTCTCTTCTTCAGAAACGCTTACTTTGGCATTGGCAGTCTACATTTTATATCCTCTCTACTTCGACCATCATCAGTTATTTTGCTCCCCAAATAGCAAAACTCATTGACTACTTTAAGCGTCTCATTTCCTAATCTAATTCCCGCAGCATCACCCGATTTAATTCGACTACATTTCATTATCCTCGTTTTGCTTTTGTTGATGTTCATGTTATATCCACCTTTCAAGACACTGTCCATTCCGTTCAACTGCTCTTCTAGTCCTTTGCTATCTCTGACAGAATTACAACGTCATCGGCGAACCTCAAAGTTTTTATTTCTTCCCCATGGATTTTAATACCTACTCCGAATTTTTATTTTGTTTCCTTTACTGCTTGCTCAATATGCAGATTGAATAACATCGGGGAGAGGCTACAACCCTGTCTCACTCCCTTCCCATCCACTGCTTCCTTTTCTTGTCCCTCGACTCTTATAACTGCCATCTGGTTTCTGTACAAATTGTAAATAGCCTTTCGCTCCCTGTATTTTACTCCTGCCACCTTCAGAATTTGAAAGAGAGTATTCCAGTCAACATTGTCGAATGTCTTCTCTAAGTCTACAAATACTAGAAACGTAGGTTTGCCTTTTCTTAATCTATTTTATAAGATAAGTCGTAAGGTTAGCATTGCCTCACTTGTTCCAACATTTCCACGGAATCCAAACTGATCTTCCCCGAGGTCGGCTTCTACCAGTTTTTCCATTCGTCTGTAAAGAATTCGTTTCAGTATTTTGCAGCCGTGGCTTATTAAGGATAGTTCGGTAATTTTCACATCTGTCAACACCTGATTTCTTTGGGATTGGAATTATTATATTATTATATTATTATTATTATTCTATTATTATATTCTTTTATTATACAATATAATATTTCCGGCTTTGCATCCATCATATTCGGCTACAAGAAGCTCTTTTTAGAGCAGTGTAGAAGCAGCAATTGCAAGGTGACGTAAGGCGGTGTGAGGTATCGATGACAGATCGTTTGTTTGATACGGGTATCGTGAGAAAGACAGCCAAAATTGTAATCCTCCTTCGCGATCTGCTGCTGCATTCTGAAGCTGGGCGCCAATATGATAATGTTCTGTTATTAATATTAGACAAACTAAACAATGTATTTATTTGAATTTCATATTTAAAGCATCTCTCAGAAGCCTGCTATCATTCCATTATCTCTCAAGTATCAATAACCAGCAGAATAATAAACAACTGCAAAACGAAAAGGCAGACGAAGCACGTCGGTGACTTCGGATGGCGCCTAACTTGGATGGTGGGCGAAATGGTTCAGCTGTAAGATCAGAGCTGGTTCGGCAGTCTCGGAGGACAGACACGTTGTCCGCTGCGGTATCAGTTAAGACTTAGTTAGCAATGTCTAGTGTGTAAGTCAGAACTGGTTCGGCAGTGTCGGAAGACAGACGTGTAGTCTTCCGCGCTCAGTGTTAGTCAAGACTTTATTAGCAATGTTTGGTTATTTAGACACATGAGAACAGTGTGATGTTAATTACTGAAATATGCAGTGCGTTAATTTTTTGAAAAGTAAAAATCATTTGTGACTCTAAAAAGGAACGTAATTGTGCAGTTTCTCGTGTTCTGCTAATAAAAAGCGAGTGGCTTCCGTATAAACAAAGTGATTGGAAATTTAATCATTTCTGAAACAACAGTTGCTCGCTAAGATTTTCTTACAGCCTCAAGATTACGGATTCACGAGCTACGTGCTGTTTCCTGCGCAGGAGACAACTACTATTGAGGACTGCAGGTCAGTGAACATTTATTGAAACTTCTGCATTCCTCTGAGGGCGGTGGAAGCAAATAGGCACCCAGCGTGTGCTGTAGTCTTAGTACGAATGAGATTAGTGACACGTCATCTATAGCAACACAGTGGAGGTATGAAGAAGGGAGATAGATGTGAGGGAAGGGGTTAATCATACACACGAATAAATCTCTCTCTCTCTCTCTCTCTCTCTCTCTCTCTCTCTCTCTCTCTCTCTCCCCCCCAGTCTCTCTTTTTTTCAACTTGCCGTAACACTTACAATAGTTACAGAGCCGAAATTGTGCAGCAGTGTAGAATACAAAATGAAAAAGCGTGTTTTAATACCAGTAACATTAGCCACAGTGGCAGAATACTGAAGGTATGCTCTTTTTTCGAAGACTGTTCACAATTTTACCCTAGTTACACAATCAAATTCCTTCTCATAGTGAGTGAAACAATATGCGAAACTATAAGCTGTATTGTCAGACGCCGTCCGTAGTGGCCGAGCGGTTCTAGGCGCTTCAGTCTGGAACCGCGTGACTGCTACGGTCGCAGGTTCGAATCCTGCCTCGCACATGGATGTGTGTGATGTCCTTAGGTTAGTTAGGTTTAAGTAGTTCTAAGTTCTGGGGACTGATGACCTCAGAAGTTAAGTCCCATAGTGCTCAGAGCCTCATCGGAGGTGAGGATATCATCTGGAGAGCTCCAGGGAAGTGTGGTAGGTCCGCTGTTGTTTTCTATCTACTTAAATGATCTTTTGGATAGGGTGGATAGCAATGTGCGGCTGTTTGCTGATGATCCTGTGATGTGCGGGAAGATGTTGTCGTTGAGTGACTGTAGGAGGATACGAGATGACTTGGGCAGGATTTGTGTGATTGGTGTAAAGAATGGCAGCTAACTCTAAATATAGATAAATGTAAATTAATGTAGATGAATAGGAAAAAGAATCCCGTAATATCTGAATACTCCATTAGTAGTGTAGCGCTTGACACAGTCACGTCGATTAAATATTTGGGCGTAACCCTGCAGAGCGATATGAAGTGGGACAAGCATGTAATGGCAGTTGTGGGGAAGGCGGATAGTCATCGTCGGTTCATTGGTAGAATTTTGGGAAGATGTGGTTCATCTGTAAAGGAGACCGCTTATAAAAAACTAATACGACCTATTCTTGAGTACTGCTCGAGCGTTTGGGATCCCTATCAGGTCGGATTGAGGGAGGACATAGAAGCAATTCAGAGGCGGGCAGATAGATTTGTTACTGGTAGGTTTGATCATCACGCGAGTGTTACGGAAATGCTTCAGGAACTCGGGTTGGAGTCTCTGGAGGAAAGGAGGCGTTCTTTTCGTGAATCGCTACTGAGGAAATTTAAAGAACCAGCAATTGAGGCTGACTGCAGTACAATTTTACTGCCGCCAACTTACATTTCGCGGAAAGACCACAAAGATAAGAGAGATTAGGGCTCGTACAGAGGCATATAGGCAGTCATTTTTACCTCGTTCTGTTTGGGAGTGGAACAGGGAGAGAAGATGCTAGTTGTGGTACGAGGTACCCTCCGCCACGCACCGTATGGTGGATTGCGGAGTATGTATGTAGATGTAGATGTGAATAGAGCTTTCGTTGATTATGCACTATAGAGTTTTATTGATTATACATTGTACTACCGACAGTCACTGCAGCTAGGCCGCTGTTGGAGCCGCCTGTTAGGCCCAGCCGACTGGCAGACCGTCACAAAAGGCGCTTCCCTTCTTTGCACCTGCTCCGGGCGCTCGCAAATTGAATTGCGCAGTAAGCGGATTACGTACAATTAACAACGGGGGGCGGAGCGCGGGTAATTGTATTCACTTTTAATGGTGCTCTGCGAGATTAGCGAGTTCCCGGGGCAGCTGCGCCTCTCCTATAGCAACCTCTCGTCTCTCCTCCGTATTTGTCGTCGCTCCGTCTCTTTCCGTCTCTCCACGTCTCTGCCCTCGGCTCTCCCGTTCGCTCTCATGCCAGCCACTCTGCCGCGCAAACGCCATATTGGCAACTGGTGTCTAATAAAAGCAGCGCCGTAGATCTCCTTGAGGCCGGCGTCTGAAGCGCATTCCATTCCTCACCCGGCGCTTGCGGCCGAGGGGCTGACTAAGCGAAACAGGTCGGAACAGCCTCTCCGCACAGTGGAGCTTATCTCTCATCGGCAGGCAACCGTGACGTAAGAAAGCTAGCCTGGACACGGAGGTGAGAGCTTAACGTCAAGGATGCTGGCGACAGAGATCCAGCCCAGTTGGACACGGATGGGGAAGCGAATCCATTTTGACAGAATCACGCTAATTCGTTTAATCAACGATCACTAAGAACTTATAGATACTCGTGTAAGGAATATGTAGTGTAACTCCCCAAGAAACCCGAAAACCCAAATAAGAATGTCATGATAATCTAAAGTAGGGAACAGTGTTATCCTGACAGGTACGACAACTTTGACAATAATATGACACCTTAAAAAGTTTTGATGAACACCAATTTCAATAATTACTGAGTATGTCATGGTATAAAGGTAGAAAGAAAGAAAGGTAATTTTTAATTAACTATCAAACATCTCAGTAATAAACTTCCTGCCAGATTAAAACTGTGTGCCCGACCGAGACTCGAACTCGGGACCTTTGCCTTTTGCTGGCAAGTGCTCTACCAACTGAGCTACCAAAGCACGACTCACGGCCCGTCCTCACAGCTTTAATTCCGCCAGTACCACGTCTCCTACCTTACAAAGCACTTGGTAAAGCACTTGCCCGCAAAAGGCAAAGGTCCCGAGTTCGAGTCTCGGTTCGGCACACAGTTTTAATCTGCCAGGAAGTTTCATATCAGCGCACACTCCGCTGTAGAGTGAAAATTTCATTCTATCTCAGTAATAACTGTAAATCAGTACGACGGAAGTTAAGTCCAAAGTAATATGTCGGTCAGAGATAACATTTATTGTGAAAGAGAGTTGTAAACGCGACGAAAAGGAAATTCAATGCGTCTACATTGCTCTTTCATGGAAATGTTAGTCGCTTGCTAGCTTGCTTGCTATCAAGTCGAGAGAGAAAATGTTCAAATGTGTGTGAAATCTTAACTGCTAAGGTCATCAGTTCCTAAGCTTATACACTACTTAACCTAAATTATACTAAGGACAAACACACACACCCATGCCCGAGGGAGGACTCGAACCTCCGCCGGGACCAGCCGCACAGTCCATGACTCCATCGCCTTAGACTCAAGTCGAGAGAGAGCACCATTTGTTACAGTACTACACACGGAACGCTACGAGATTGTTTCTTTTCAATAAAAGTAATATTGTGTCACAGAGATGCGCGGACTTTTTTCTCAGTTATTCTGACTCGAGAACTTGAACTAAAGTGATATTCTGATAGTGTACGACGAGTTAATGAACTTTAATGATTGGAGATATTATTGTTGGACTAAACCTTCATCAAAGTGAACAGTTACAACGAAGAATGGTCATGGTATCGAAGACTGCAATACCTTATTAGCCTGGAATAGGGAACATTAATACGAACACACGAAGATAATACAAATACGCCGATTGTAACAGTTATCGTAATTGTCACGATCACTTAATTGAAAAGAATCGTAATTGATCTGATCCATCGGTGTGCGTGTGGTGTGATGATTATAAACTAATTGCGAAGAATGAACAATAAAATTGTTCGTCAGTAAATGAAATCTCACGTGTTGGCTCCGCCATTAATTGAACTGTGTGATAGTTGATGATCAAAATTAATTAACTGTGAACATTTTAAGTCAAAGAGTGCTTTTATGAACACTGAGCATTGAAAGGACTGTTTTGCCGAAATAATATTGCGAGGTGCCGGGGCTAGCAGTGTATTTAACACTAAATTCTTCTCGAATCTTCATATGGAAATGATGCTCTAAGCTCCCCCCCCCCCCCCCTTTCTAACTCCTACTTTTGCTGTTGCACATGGATTAAGAAGAAACGCGAACTGACTGTAATCGACCTGACTGTAATCGACCCTGCAAGTGGAGTAGAAAAGAGTTTGCCACCTGCAATAATTTAATTTGATAGACATTAATTAAATAAAGGAAAGTTTCAGTAACGTAGTGAGAAATGAAAGGGTGCTCTACCGATTAACAGAATGAAAGTTCTGTGCAAAATAACAATTTCATTTATTATGACTAAACTCAAAATCATAAACAAAACACATGAAACATTTACAATACATCAAATTGGATACTCAAATAAATGCTGTGAAGGTGAAGTTGTCCATAAACTAGATTGTGACATTTATGACGAAGTGGCACCCGGGTGACGAGAGACACTGCGTGGGAAGTCCACATGTGAAGGAATAGCAACTTTTCACCACATGCAATTAAAGAGGAAAATCGAATTACTCAGAGTAAGATAGAAATATGAGAGGGGGCTTCTGCCACCTCTCAATATCACGACGCACGAAAGCAAGATAGCATTATAGATTATCTCTGGATTTGCGTCGTGCAGTAGTGAACAATTCTGCCTAGCAATGTAACAACTACTACTGATACTGAACCGCAAATTAATTTTTCCTCGCTTCAGTGGTGTGAAACGACGCCAGTGATGAATGATTCACTCAATACTGCAATAAATAACTAACCGGGCATAACAAATCATCATAAAACCATGATAGACAATTAAAATCAGCAGTTCGCTTCGCTGAGAAGATTGTGTGGACTCGCGAACGAACTTTCATACATTACACGAGGAATAACTTTCTTTAGAGATTTTCAGGTGCTGTTCCACGTTATCCGATGGGGACAACCATCACTGTGCGTCGCGTCTCCATTCCACCGACCGAGCTGTAGCAGTAGCGGCTCAACATCAACAGCAACAAAAAGGGCACGTCACAGTAGCTGTAACCAGTATATTGTCTTTTACAGTATATATGCTAATGTAAGGAGGCATTTGTTTCGTTTACTGCCACTATTACAGCTGTTGTTTCTTCTGACCTTGAAATCAGTCTGATGTTATGTAGCTTGTCCATGAAAAGTTGACGATTCGCGCGGGGTAACTTAAAATCCAGATACTTCGTGCAAACGTGACGTCATTTTGAGTTTACACGCTATATCGAAGACGAAAAGAGCTGCCTGTCGACTTTCGTGAATGTTCGGTTCACAGCACGAGAGACGAATATAACGTTCAAGACAATAACATTCACCTCAAGTAGAGATAATGTGAAGTTTCGCTTTTTCTTTACTGCGGGGTATGTTAACCTCGAAGTTACTTCCTTTATAAATATGTAAAGTTCTGCATTCATTTGTATTGGGCCCTGGAAAAGAGAGGAATGAAAGTGTTTGCAAGAATAAACCTATTGCCGGCCGGTGTGGCCGAGCGGTTCTAGGCGCTTCAGTCTGGAACCGCGCGACCGCTGCGGTCGCAGGTTCGAATCCTGCCTAGGGCATGGATGTGTGTGATGTCCTTAGGGGACTGATGACCTCAGATGTTGAGTCCCGTAGTGCTCAGAGCCATTTGAACCTATAAACCTATTTAAGAAGTTATGCCATTGCCCTCATCAACCCGAAAGTGGGACGACTTGCTGATTTACCAGTGTAGCCACTCCTTTTGTCGATAAGAAATTTTAATTTATAAATCTATTTAATTATTACTGCAGTAAAATAAGTTACTATCAATATTCATGAAATTAACGTTAATATTAAACAATATTAAAATTACTAGGACCTTATAGGTGTAAGAAATATGTAGCTGCAACCATTGTATTGTTTCTTTTTCAGTATCTATACCAATGTAAGGCATTGTTTCGTTTACTGTTACTATTACTGCTGTTCTTTCTTCTCACCCGGCCTTGAATTCGGTGTGATGTTACGTTGCTTGTATGTGTTACCAGAGAAAAATGTATTAATCTGAAGATAAAGTTATTTTCTTTAAAGTAGCGCAAGAAATACCTTATAGTGACAGATTAACGGTAAGTGATTTCAAATTTTATCGGATATCTATGGCCACTGAGAAATTGTAAGGACTTTAATAGACGATATTTGAGATATTTTGCAGTCAGAAAAACTAAATGACTTGATTCAATTTTTTTTTTTTTTTTGATAATGGTAAACTGCATGAAATTTACGCGACGAAGCAGAACTTTCTTCAGTTGTCAGGGTTAATTGCTTAGTCACTCAATAAAGGGTATCTCTGGATCCCATTCTTATGCACTGTACTGTGTTCATCATAAGAATCGCGGCTACTGACAAATCATAGCGTTTGTGTTTGTTTACTTCAGTTTTATGCTTAATGAAGTGTGGTCGACTTTACTTAAATAAACTTTTATTGAAGTTTTAGAAATTTCTGTGCTGGACTAAAAGGGAAAGGATATTTATTTAATACAAATCCCATACACTTTAAGAGAAAATCTGTAAATATTGTGTTTTGTCTGTTGCACAGCTTCCGACCGCAGAATTTCTTTTTTCTCGTTTTCCTTTTTTTTTTGTTTACACTCAAACAGCAAAAAAAAAAAAAAAAAATTCGCATCTTGCCTCTCTACATCATTAAAGAGAGAAGACCTTCGTGGAAGACCGTACGCTAATTGTGCCGTTCTCCAGTGCATACAACGAAAATACGATGTCCCTGAGATAAAGAAAAAAAATCTACGCAACAACGTAGCCCTCACGCACGAGAGCAGACAGTACACAAGCAAAAAGAGCTGAAGCCAGCTAGCGTTGAATAGAGGAACATATATATTCAACAGTGTTCATTAAAGCGTCTCTACAAAATGAACTTATTTTTAGAAACCCTGAAATATAGTTTTGAGAGTTGTCCGTAATTGGAAAGAATGAGGAAACATTCTAGCAGACGAATTAAAGCAGCAGCGCATTTATCTTTTGTCCTATGAATAAATGCTGTTTCAAAACACACTGGGGAGCTCTCGAAAATGCTTCGTTGTTGGTTAAGCTCATTGTACTAAAATTATGAATAACATCATGTTGGTGGTTAACTATGTACTCTAATTGAAGACACGTTTTTTTGTGAAAGAAGTGCCCTAAAAGAAATATTCTTATATAGTTTATAGATGGCTGAGACTAAGTTACCCTTTAATTCTTTTGCAAATGTCAGTTTTTTAATGTTTTTTTATTCTGGGTGGTTGTTTGTTTTACCAGAATAACATGTTTTCAGTATTTATTGGGACTTGTGTGTTTCATGCTTGATTTGTAATTTATTGACAGTGACAATTCACTCCTGAGAGAGAGAGAGAGAGAGAGAGAGAGAGAGAGGGTGGGAAGGGGCGGATGACCACTCTTATATTTACATAACATTGAATATTGCAAAACATACTTCTATTAACTTGATAAGATAGTCCCGGAAAAAATGCCAGATACGGCGAGACACGAACCTGCTATACAGTTTCATAGTTCCATTACATTGCTTAACTCAACGCATATACACTACTGGCCATTAAAATTGATACACAACGAAGGTGACATGCGACAGGCGAGAAATTTAACCGAAGGAAGAAGATGCTGTGATATGCAAATGATTAGATTTTCAGAGCATTCACACAAGGTTGGCGCCCGTGGCGACACCTACAACGTGCTGACATGAGGGAAGTTTCCAACCGATTTTTCATACACAAACAGCAGTTGACAGCCGTTGCCTTGTGAAACGTTGTTGTGATGCCTCGTGTAAGGAGGAGAAATACGCACAATCACCTTTCCTACTTTGATAAAGGTCGGATTGTAGCCTATCGCGATTGCGGTTTATCGTATCGCGACATTGCTGCCCGCGTTGGTCGAGATCCAATGACTGTTACCAGAATATAGAATCGGTGGGTTCAGGAGGGTAATACGGAATGCCGTGCTGGATCCCAACGGCCTCGTATCACTAGCAGTCGAGATGACAGGCATCTTATACGCATGGCTGTAACGGATCGTGCAGCCACGTATCGATCCCTGAGTCAACACATGGGGACGTTTGCAAGACAACAACCATCTGCACGAACAGTTCGACGACGTTTGCAGCAGCACGGACTATCAGCTCGGATACCATGGATGTGGTGACCCTTGACGCTGCATCACAGACAGGAGCGCCTGCGATGGTGTACTCAACGACGAACCTGGGTGCACGAATGGCAAAACGTCATTTTTTCGGATGAATCCAGGTTTTGTTTACATCATCACGGTCGCATCCGTGTTTGGCGACATCGTGGTGAACCTACATTGTAAGCGTGTATTCGCCATCGTCATACTGGCGAATCACCCGTCGTGATGGTATGGGGTGCCATTGGTTACACGTCTCGGTCACCTCTTGTTCGCATTGACGGCACTTTGAACAGTGGACATTACATTTGAGATGCATTACGACCCGTGGCTCTGCCCTTCATTCGATCCCTGCGAAACGCTACATATCAGCAGGATAATACACGACCGCATGTTGCAGGTCCTGTACAGGCCTTTCTGGATACAGAAAATGTTCGACTGCTGCCCTGGCTAGCACATTCTCCAGTTCTCTCACCAATTGAAAACGTCTGCTCAATGCTGGCCGAGCAACTGGCTCGTCACAATACGCCAGTCACTACTCTTGATGAACTGTGGTATCGTGTTGAAACTGCATGGGCAGCTGTACCTGTATACGCCATCCAAGCTCTATTTGACTCAATGCCCAGGCGTATCAAGGCCGTTATTACGGCCAGAGGTGGTTGTTCTGGGTTACTGATTTCTCACGATCTATGCACCGAAATTGCGTGGAAATGTAATCACATGTCAGTTCTAGTATAATATATTTGTCCAATGAATACTCGTTTATCATCTGCATTTCTTCTTGGTTTAGCAATTTTAATGGCCAGTAGTGTAACTAATCTCGATGAATTAGCGGAAGCCTGGCTCTTGTACTGTAACTTAAAGCTCATGAAGGTTTTAACCACCAATACGTCGTTATACGGCATTCAATTGTAACAGATCGTACTAAGAATGTCCTGTTTTTATAAATTTTCAATGTGCCATTGCCTTGAAACCGAATACATTCATAACACCAAGTTCCGATACGAAAGTGCGGATTAGAATGTGATGTTTCCCAGACAACGGCCTTGCCACAGTGGTAACACTGGCTCCCGTCAGATCACCGAAGTTAAGCGCTGTGGGGCTGGGATAGCACTTGGATGGGTGACCTTTGGGTGTGCCGGCCGGTGTTGGCAAGCGGGGTGCACTCAGTCCTTGTGAGGCAAACTGAGGAGCTACTTGACTGAGAAGTAGCGGCTCCGGTATCGTAAACTGACATACGGCCGGCCGAGAGAGTAGTGTGCTGACCACAGGCGCATTCATATCTGTATCCAGTGACGCCTGAGTGCTGAGGATGACACGGCCGCCGGTCGGTACCTTTAGGCCTTCATGGCCTGTTCGGGCGGACTTTAGTTTTAGTTTTAATATGGTGTTTCCTCTCTACCTAACAGCGAATGTTAACGAAAGTCTAAGAGTTCATGCAGTCTTCGATAAGGGCGTATGATATTAAATGACTCATGTTTGCACAAATTCTTGTGAACTGTAGGCTACCCACTCGCACCGTGCCTATGGGAAACGCGCGCAGCTCTTTGTCTCGCGGTCGCGTTCTCGCTTCCCGAGCACGGGGTCTCAGGTTCGATTCCAGGCATAGTCAGGGATTTTCACCTGCCTCGACCAGGTGTTTGTGTTGTCATTATTTCATCATCATTCATGAAAGTGCCGAGATTGGACTGAGCAAAGTTTGGGAATTTGTACGGGCGCTGATAACCATGCAGTTGAGCGCCCCACAAATCAAACATCATCATCATCAGCAGCAGCAGCAGCAGCACTCGGGAACGGCAGGAGGCGTACTCGACTAGCTCTTTAGGTCTGCCAGGGCAGAGGGGCGGTGAGGGAAAAGCATCGTCAGCAACTTGCAGCACTGCCGGCACCACTCCATGTGTTTCGCGCCTTTCAGTGTTGCAGCAATACTACGTGTCTAGAGATGCCGATTTCCTCCTTCTCTGGCAGCACCATTAAAAATCGCCAAGTTATCGTGGACAAGTTGTATACTGCATACGGTAGGGATCACGGCATGTCTGCGCGGCAGCGATGTACCACGATGACACCCACAGCCGACCCTGCCACTGCTCAGTAGCGACTGGTTTTAACAATCGATTCGCCAGTCGATTATTTTTTCTGTTCTGTCCGTTTTTTCGGTCGAATGAAACAACCGAATGAGACTATCCTCTGCGGCCATGTCAGCCATATGAATGTTTTCAATCACTCTGTGGGTCTGAGTGGTTTCACGTAATGTGAAACAGCCTATACACAGAAGTCTCTGACAGTTACGGCATTCATATACTGAAGGGTCAAAGAAACAGCGTCAAAGAAACTGGTACAGGCATACGTATTCAAATACAGATACAGGGTGTTTCAAAAATGACCGGTATATTTGAAACGGTAATAAAAACTAAACGAGCAGCGATAGAAATACACCGTTTGTTGCAATATGCTTGGGACAACAGTACATTTTCAGGCAGACAAACTTTAGAAATTACAGTAGTTACAATTTTCAACAACAGATGGCGCTGCGGTCTGGGAAACTCTATAGTACGATATTTTCCACATATCCACCATGCGTAGCAATAATATGGCGTAGTCTCTGAATGAAATTACCCGAAACCTTTGACAACGTGTCTGGCGGAATGGCTTCACATGCAGATGAGATGTACTGCTTCAGCTGTTCAATTGTTTCTGGATTCTGGCGGTACACCTGGTCTTTCAAGTGTCCCCACAGAAAGAAGTCACAGGGGTTCATGTCTGGCGAATAGGGAGACCAATCCACGCCGCCTCCTGTATGTTTCGGATAGCCCAAAGCAATCACACGATCATCGAAATATTCATTCAGGAAATTAAAGACGTCGGCCGTGCGATTTGGCCGGGCACCATCTTGCATAAACCACGAGGTGTTCGCGGTGTCGTCTAAGGCAGTTTGTACCGCCACAAATTCACGAAGAATGTCCAGATAGCGTGATGCAGTAATCGTTTCGGATCTGAAAAATGGGCCTATGATTCCTTTGGAAGAAATGGCGGCCCAGACCAGTACTTTTTGAGGATGCAGGGACGATGGGACTGCAACATGGGGCTTTTCGGTTCCCCATATGCGCCAGTTCTGTTTATTGACGAAGTCGTCCAGGTAAAAATAAGCTTCGTCAGTAAACCAAATGCTGCCCACATGCATATCGCCGTCATCAATCCTGTGCACTATATCGTTAGCGAATGTCTCTCGTGCAGCAATGGTAGCGGCGCTGAGGGGTTGCCGCGTTTGAATTTTGTATGGATAGAGGTGTAAACTCTGGCGCATGAGACGATACGTGGACGTTGGCGTCATTTGGACCGCAGCTGCAACACGGCGAACGGAACTGGAAACCCGAGGCCGCTGTTGGATCACCTGCTGCACTAGCTGCGCGTTGCCCTCTGTGGTTGCCGTACGCGGTCGCCCTACCTTTCCAGCACGTTCATCCGTCACGTTCCCAGTCCGTTGAAATTTTTCAAACAGATCCTTTATTGTATCGCTTTTCGGTCCTTTGGTTACATTAAACCTCCGTTGAAAACTTCGTCTTGTTGCAACAACACTGTGTTCTAGGCGGTGGAATTCCAACACCAGAAAAATCCTCTGTTCTAAGGAATAAACCATGTTGTCCACAGCACACTTGCACGTTGTGAACAGCACACGCTTACAGCAGAAAGACGACGTACAGAATGGCGCACCCACAGACTGCGTTGTCTTCTATATCTTTCACATCACTTGCAGCGCCATCTGTTGTTGAAAATTGTAACTACTGTAATTTCGAAAGTTTGTCCGCCTGAAAATGTACTGTTGTCCCAAGCATATTGCAACAAACGGTGTATTTCTATCGCTGCTCGTTTAGTTTTTATTGCCGTTTCAAATATACCGGTCATTTTTTAAACACCCTGTATATGTAAACCGGCAGAATACGGCGCTGCGCTCGGCAACCCCTATATAAGACAATAAGATTCTGGCGCAGTTGTTCGATCGGTTACTGCTGCTACATTGTGATGAAGCGGGAATTTTCCCGTTCGACCATTTCACGAGCGTACCCTGAATATCACGAATCCGGTAAAGCATCAAATCTCCGAAATCTCTGCGGCCGGGAAGAGATCCTGCAGCAGCGGGACCAACGACGACTGAAGTGAATCGTTCAAGGTGTCAGAAGTGCAACCATTCGGCAAATAGCTTCAGATATCAATGCTGGGCCATCAACAAGTGCCAGCGTGCGAACTACTCAACGAAACATAGTCGATTAGGGCTTTCGGAGCCGAAGG
Source organism: Schistocerca nitens (assembly GCF_023898315.1). NCBI lineage: Eukaryota > Metazoa > Arthropoda > Insecta > Orthoptera > Acrididae > Schistocerca > Schistocerca nitens. Next base: position 130,041,817 of record NC_064622.1, read on the forward strand.
CCCACCGGTGTACCCTTGATGATCGCACAACACAAAGCTTTACGCCTCGCATGGGCCCGTCAACACCTACATTGGACTGTTGATGACTCGAAACATGTTACCTGGTCGGACGAGTCTCGTCTCATATTGTATCGGGCAGATGGACGTGTACGGGTATGAAAACAACCTCATGCATGTCAGCAGGGAACTGTTCAATCTGGTAGAGGCTATGAAATGCTGTGGTGCGTGTATAGTTGGAGAGATATGGGACCCCTGATACGCCTAGATACGACTCTGACAGATGACACGTACGTAAGCATCTTGTCTGGCATCCATTCATGTCCACTGTGTATTCCGACGGACTTGGGCAATTCCAGCAAGGCGATGCGACACCCTACACGTTCAGAATTGCTACAGTGGCTTCAGGAACACTCTTCTGAATTTAAACGCTTCCGCTGGCCACCAAACTCCCCAGACGTCACCATTATTGAGGATGTCTGGGATGCCTAGCAACGTGCTTTTCAGAAGAGATCCTCAACCCTTCGTACTCTTCCCATTTACGGACAGCCCTGCAGGATTCATGGTGTCAGTTCCCTCCAGCACTACTTCAGACATTAGTGTAGTCCATGCTATGTCGTGCTGCGGCACTTTTGCGTGCTCGCGGTGGCCCTACACGTCATTATGCACGTGTACCAGTTCCTTTAGCTCTTCAGTGTATGATATTTACACTCAGTCTCCGAGTTTGAGCGACTTCAATTACATCCTTTTTCGATCTTTTCGGTGCTGCATGACTGATGACTAGGGTTTCCAACATTTTTAGAGACAAACAACATACGTTACTTCAAGGAGAGGTGAATAACGAGCATATTTATGAAAATTAAAGATTTTTCCAAATTTACTTGCTTACTGAAATACATATCTCCTACATATGGCAATAAATACAGATTTTTGGTTTGTTTTATATGGTTAACACCTGGCACTACATTATAAACTCATGTTTAAATAATGAATAATTCCCCTAAAGAAAAAGCGCTATACTGCTTACATTCTATAGGATTAATAATTATTCAGGTTAACTGGCTTTCGTCTTACAAGGCCATCATCGGACTTAAACTTTTACTCCCTCATGGCTCTTGTACATATTGTATATTACTCGTTTCTCCCTATAGCTTCCCCCTATTTTTTTTTTTACTAGAGTTTAGAACATCTTGCAACGTTTTACATTGTCCAACGTCTTGCGCAGGTCGACAAAATCCTATGAACGTGTCTTGATTGTTCTTTAGTCTTGCTTCCGTTATCAACCGCAATGTCAGAATTGCCACTCTCGTGCCTTAACCTTTCCTAACGCCAAACTGATCGTCATCTGAAACATCTTCAATTTTCTTTTCCATTCTTCTGCATATTATTTTTCTCAGCCCCTTGGATGCATGAGCTGTTAAAATGATTGTGCGATAATTCTCGCACTTGTCAGATTCGGTAGTCTTTGGAATTGTATGGATGATATTTTTTCGAAAATCTGATGGTACGTGGCCAAAATCATACATTCTACACACCAACGTGAATAGTCAGTTTGTTGCTACTTTCCCAAATGATGTTAGCAGTTCTGATGGAATGTTATCTGTCCCATCTGCCTTATTTCATCTTAAATCCTCCAAAGTTCTCTTCAGTTGTGGTTCTAATACTGGATCTCCCTTCTAAATAGACGCCTGTTCCTTCTTCTATCTCTTCAGGCAAATCCTCACCCTTAGAGACCTTCAATGTACTCTTTACACCTATCCGCTCTCTCTTCTGTATTTAACAGAGGAGTTCCGGTTGCACTCTTAACGTCACCACCCTTGCTTTTAATTTCACCGAAGGTTGCTTTGACTTTACTATATAGTGAGTCAGTCCTTCCGACAGTAATTTCTTTTTCGATTTCTTCACATTTTTCATACAACCATTTCACCTTACCTTACCTTCCCTGCACTTCCTATCTATTTCATTTCAAAATGGTTCTGAGCACTATGGGACTTAACATCTATGGTCATCAGTCCCCTAGAACTTACAACTACTTAAACCTAACTAACCTAAGGACAGCACACAACACCCAGTCATCACGAGGCAGAGAAAATCCCTGACCCCGCCGGGAATCGAACCCGGGAACCCGGGCGTGGGAAGCGAGAACGCTACCGCACGACCACGAGCTGTGGACTATTTCATTTCCCAGCGACTTGTATTCCTGTATTCCTGAATTTCTCTGAACATTTTTGTACTTTCTTCTTTCATCGGTCAGCTGAAGTATTTCTTCTGTTAGCCATGGCTTCTTCTCTGTTACCTTTTTTGTACCTATGTTTCTCTTTCCAACTTCTGTGATTGCTCTTTTTAGAGATGTACATTCAACTGTACTGCCTACTGCGCTATTCCATATTGCTGTATCTACAGCCTTAGAGAACTTCAAGCGTATCTCGTCATTCCTTCGTATTTCCGTATCCCACTTGTTTGGTATTGATTATTCCTGACTAATCTCTTAAGCTTCGGCCTACTATTCATCACTATTACATTGTGATCAGAGGCCAGCCGGAGTGGCCGTGCGGTTCTAGGCGCTACAGTCTGGAGCCGAGCGACCGCTACGGTCGCAGGTTCGAATCCTGCCTCGGGCATGGATGTGTGTGATGTCCTTAGGTTAGTAAGGTTTAATTGGTTCTAAGTTCTAGGCGACTGATGACCTCAGAAGTTAAGTCGCATAGTGCTCAGAGCCATTTTTTTGTGACCAGAGTCTATATCTGCTCCAGTGTACGCCTTACAATCCAGTATCTGATTTCGGAATCTTTGTCTGACTATGATGTAATCTGAAATCTTCCCGTATCACCCGGCCTTTTTCAAGCATACCTCTTCCTCTTTTGATTGTTGAACAGAATAGTCACTATTGCTAGCTGAAATTTATTACAGAAGTCAGTTAGTCTCTCTCCTCTCTCGTTTCTTGTCCCAAGCCCATATTCTCTTGTAACTTTTTCTTCTACTCCTTCCACTACAACTGCATTCCAGTCGTTCATGAGTATTAGATTTTGATCTCCCTTTACGTGCTGTGTTACCCGTTCACTATCCTCATATAATTCCTCTGTCTCCTCATCTTCAGCTTGCGACGTCGGCATGTATACCTGGACTATCGTTGTCGGTGTTGGTTTGCTGTCGATTCTGATAAGAACAACCCTATTACTGAAGTATTCACTGTAGCACACTCTCTGCCCTACCTTCCTATTCACAACGAATCCTACTACCGTTAGACCATTTTGTGCTGCTGTTGATACCCTGCATGTATCTGACCAGAAATCCTTGTCTTCTTTCCGTTTACTTCACTGACCCCTACTACTGTATATACATCGGAAAAAGTTTTGCATCACATTATTCAACATGGTGGCGTTGCTGTCAGTGTTCCTCCGAGCCATAATCCACTGCAGTAGTAGCCCTTGGGTGGCCTGTGCAAGGCCTGTCATCGACAGTTCCTGTCTGTATCTCCTCCATGTCCGAACAACATCGCTTTGGTTCACTCCGAGGCGGCTGCACACTTTCCTTGTTGAGAGCCCTTCCTTTTACAAAGTAACAATGCGGACGCGATCGAACCGCTGCATTGACCGTCTAGGCATGGTTGAACTACAGACAACACGAGCCGTGTACCTCCTTCCTGGTGCAATGTCTGGAACTGATCGACAGTCGGACCCTCTCCGTCTAATAGGCGCTGCTCATGCATGGTTGTTTACATCTTTGGGCGGGTTTAGTGGCATCAGACAATCAAAAGGACTGTGTCTGTGATACAGTGACCACAGTCAACGTCTGTCTTCAGGAGTTCTGGGAACCAGGATGATACAAAACCTTTTTTCATGTGTATATATCTAGCTTGAGCCTTTGCATTTCCCTTTTCAGATTTTCTAGCTTCCCTACCACGCTGAAGCTGACATTTCATGTCCCGAGTCGTAGGACATCCTTTCATTGGTTACTGAATTTTTCTGTCATTGTCACCTCCCCCTTGGCAGTCCTTTCTCGGAATTTGCTAACAATGGAGAGATCATGATGACACTTTTTCACTTACAGGCCGCATGTCCTGTGGACACATGTTATGTGTCGTTAATGCAATGGCTTGCATTGCCTTCTGCATCCTCATGTCGTTGATCATTGCTGATTCTTCCGCCTCTAGGGCAGTTTCCCACCCCAAGGAAAAGAGAGTTTCCTGAACCTCTGTCTGCTCCTCCTCCCACTTTGACAAGGCCGTTGACAGAATGAGGGTGACTTCTTATGCCGGAAGTCTTCGGCCGCCAGTGCTGATCATTAATTACAATTTAAGCGTTGGCGGGTTTCGGACCCGGGACCGATGAAGTTTTGATTACTAAGGTTGAAATATAGGTAAGACGGTGTGGCGACCACCCCATCGTACGACACGTACACGATGGCGCATATATCAAACTTGCTGTTTGAAACGTCACGGAGCCGCGGGTAACGTTACAGGCAGCCAAGCTTCTGCACCATTCCAAAGAAAGACTGGAGACACCTTTGAGCAAGATTTCAAATTTACGTGTCGCAGTGAGAGACAATTACGGAGTTTCCGAGAACTGATCCTGTATTTGTGTTGCGTAGTGTAGTTTTATAATATGAACCACACTTGCAGATTCTGTTTACTGCAATGTATTTATCTTGAGGACCACTTTTTATCCAGGTATACGATGTCTTCCATTCCTACAACTATGAGCATTTCAGCATTCTGATGTAGACACAATGTTCGCTTTTAAGAAAACGCCTGTTCATAAACATGGATGGAAAACTGAACTAAAAGCTCCTTATTTGCAGTCAATAAAAAAATACTAGAAAGACGTTAACAGTGATGCATGGCAAAACGATTGTGTTGGATCAGAACGCAACCGACTGAATCGACTGTTTTCATTCGGTTGCTCCCACAGACTGGTTGCAAAGTGGCAAGCTATTTCGCATGCCTTTTTTATTCTATATGAATCGATTAAGAGAGGAGAGAAAGATAACGGTGCGGATTACATGGGCAATATTTGTTAAAGTCCATCCAATCCAAGAGACTGACTTAAGTCTCGATAATCTGCCATTGTGGCAGCAATAATCGATCTAACAACTGCGCCAGACACTTGTGTTATTTAGGCGTTGCCGACCGCAGCGCAGTTTTCTACATACCTCTGTATTTGAGTACCCATGCCCATGCCAGTTTCTTTGGCTCTTCAGTGTAGAATAAATGAAGACGAGAGACACAGGAAGTAATGCAACAGCAGAGGTGGGAAGAGATGCCAGGAAAGGATTACCATCAGACCCTACGTGGCATACAGTTAACAGAACTAAATTGTGAAGTGCGAACGTCAGAGGAGCTGGTAGAGAGAACAGCTATCAGCGAGAACGAGAGAGAAGTAATATTAACATATTTATTATAGTCAGTTGTGCTATATTTTTGTAAGAGCGACATGTTGGATTTGAAAGGAATTTGTGTGGTGAGACAGACTTCCACAGAGTGCATACAACTGGACTGTATTAGTTATGCAGTTAGCTGGAAGAGATATGTTTCATAATAGGTGTTTGCCTCATATCAGACGGCTGCTGCGGCAGGTAAGTTCTGATACTGACCTTCCATTGTCGTTTTGTATTCTCTGGTTGTGTAGTTGTCTAATTGTGTAGTCATCAAGTGATAACGTGGTTTTATGTGCTCTTTTATTCCATCGAGGCCGGCCGGAGTGGCCGTGCGGTTCTAGGCGCTACAGTCTGGAACCGGGCGACCGCTACGGTCGCAGGTTCGAATCCTGCCTCGGGCATGGATGTGTGTGATGTCCTTAGGTTAGTTAGGTTTAATTAGTTCTAAGTTCTAGGCGACTGATGACCTCAGAAGTTAAGTCGCTTAGTGCTCAGAGCCATTTATTCCATCGACTTCAACAAGCGTTATAGATTATGCATATTTGTGTTGGTTAGTCTGGGGCCGACCGCAGTGGCCGAGCGGTTCTAGGCGCTTCAGGCCGGAACCGCGCGACTGCTACGGTCGCAGGTTCGAATCCTGCCTCGGGGCCAGCCGGAGTGGCCGTGCGGTTCTAGGCGCTACAGTCTGGAGCCGAGCGGCCGCTACGGTCACAGGTTCGAATCCTGCCTCGGGCATGGATGTGTGTGATGTCCTTAGGTTGGTTAGGTTTAATTAGTTCTAAGTTCTAGGCGACTAATGACGTCAGAAGTTAAGTCGCATAGTGCTCAGAGCCATTTGAATCATTTTGAACCTGCCTTGGGCATGGATGTGTATGATGTCCTTAGGTTAGTTAGGTTCAAGTAGTCGTAAGTTCTAGGGGACTGATGACCTTAGATGTTAGGTCCCAGAGTGCTGAGAGCCATTTGAACCATTTTTTTTAGTCTGGGTTTATGTGCTCTTTTATTCCATCGACTCCAATCAGCGTTATAGATGATGAATAAATGTGTCGGTTAGTCTAGGTTTATGTGCTGTTTTATTCCATCACCGCCAATGCTGCGAGTAGATGTGATTTCGTGGTTTTATGATTATATTGTTTCTTTGACATCAGAGAACATCCGAATGAGTTTTATGTTCTCTGCGAACAGTTGTTTATGTTTGGCTTTGTAGTACCGTAAGTGGTACGTTTTGGGCGGGGGGGGGGGGGAGGGAAGGAGGGGGGTGGCAAGTAAGGTTATTTATCGAGTGAAGGATGACACGGATGCACGGATGAGAGATGTATACAGGAATAAGTGTTATGCGATGGAACATCCAGGTGTTCACCATTCTGTAACAAGCCAATGGCTGGAAACAACAGTCTAAGGCTCTGCAGTCGTGAACTGTGCGGCTGGTCCCGGCGGAAGTTCGAGTCCTCCCTCGGGCATGGGTGTGTATGTTTGTCCTTAGGATAATTTAGATTAAGTAGTGTATAAGTTTAGGGACTGATGACCTTAGCAGTAAAGTCCCATAATATTTCACACACATTTGAACTTTTTTTTTTTGGAAACAGCATAGAAAAATGTTATGGCATCTACTGTTTCATAAATTTGTTTCATTTTTTATAGTGGACAGCTGATATGACGCCCAATAAATTAAATTTGGCCAAAGGAAAAAATGGACAATATTGAGATCACGGAAGATATTATAACCATGAAATTAACAGGAGGATCATCTCAGCTTGGCATTGCGCTCTATTTTTCTATTGAGAAATAAATGTTGTACAGAGGGTTTATGATAGGAGTAGCCCTGTGTCCATAGGTGAGCGGAGCAGCAGATAAAGATGACAGAGAAGGTGGCTGGATCGGAACATGTATATATAAAAAAAAAATAGTTAAAGATGCTCAACCCAGCAGGGGAGCGACAGTTTGAGGCGAGGATCTTGGTAGACTAATTAATCATAACATATTTTCGTAGGTGCATGATTCACAGGATTAAGCATTACTACTCATGCTCGTTAACTAAGACCGTTATACATAAGGCATGACATGATTAATTTGGGGAACATACTGATATACTAACCATTTATTAACTTGATATTAACCTGTTCTTTCTTTCAGGAGCGTTACATAACAAAAGCAAAAGACCAATCGGCCATTAGAGGCACTGTTAGGCAAATTTCTTAAAATTGTTGAGGCTTTCGTGGCCACTTGTTGACAAACTGCCTATTGGCTTCTGTCTCGGGTTCTTCGGCCGACGTTCATCTAATGATTTTTCTGACGTTTCGCCAGCACGAGTGGCTGGCATTGTCAAAGCTTCACCCTCCATTGCCGGTGGTGAACTGGAGCCGAGCTCGCGGGCGCAGGCTATATGTACCTGGCGCGCCAACGTCCGAGGGCTTCTCCGCGGTCATTTCCGGTGCGGTTCTCCTCTTGCTACCTGCGACGGTCGTTCGCTGCAGTACGGGAAGCCAGGATCCGTTGACCTTAAGGCTTTCCTCTTTCTTGTTCAAACTGTTCGCGTGTTTTTGTATTTCTACAGCTTCTCTGAACAAGCGCGTGTGATAGTGCTTCTCTACAGCCAGAACTTCCGTGTCGGCGAATTTAATTACATGGTCGGTCTCATTCAGTGCGTGCTCTGCCACGGCCGATTTCTCCACCTGCCCCAACCTGCAATGTCGCTTATGCTCTTTGATCCTGGTGTTAATGGAACACCAGGATCAAAGAGCATAAGCGGGAACACCAGGATCAAAGAGCATAAGCGACATTGCAGGTTGGGGCAGGTGGAGAAATCGGCCGTGGCAGAGCACGCACTGAATGAGACCGACCATGTAATTAAATTCGCCGACACGGAAGTTCTGGCTGTAGAGAAGCACTATCACACGCGCTTGTTCAGAGAAGCTGTAGAAATACAAAAACACGCGAACAGTTTGAACAAGAAAGAGGAAAGCCTTAAGGTCAACGGATCCTGGCTTCCCGTACTGCAGCGAACGACCGTCGCAGGTAGCAAGAGGAGAACCGCACCGGAAATGACCGCGGAGAAGCCCTCGGACGTTGGCGCGCCAGGTACATATAGCCTGCGCCCGCGAGCTCGGCTCCAGTTCACCACCGGCAATGGAGGGTGAAGCTTTGACAATGCCAGCCACTCGTGCTGGCGAAACGTCAGAAAAATCATTAGATGAACGTCGGCCGAAGAACCCGAGACAGAAGCCAATAGGCAGTTTGTCAAATTTCTTAAAACTTTTTGGCCCACCTACCACGATTCAATATTGTAAACTTTATATATGCTAATATGCACTTGTCTCGACCATCTGTTTATGGTCATTGTATATTTTTGGGACATGACGATAGGACGTGGGTTGCAAGTTCTACTAGGAGGCGAATAGTTTGGCACAGGAGGAGAATTCACAGTGGTCTGCATCAAATCAGTCAGAAGACTGATGACTCAAAAAATAAATAAATAAATAAAAATAAATAAATAAAAAAGATCACTACAGTTTGTACAGTTGTATGGAGATATACGTGTAAGTGGTTTGTTGTAAGTTTTTGCTGAGGCTGGACTTTCAAGTATTGTGCAGAGCCACGCAGTCCATCAGCGGAGTCATGATGGCAACTTGCGGCGCGGAGTCAGTCTGACACAACAACGAGGGACGTGTCACGGCGCGGCAGAATGGAGACGCAGCTGGGGTGGACTCGACTCGCCAGATGACAGCAGCCGCGGTCAAGGTCGGCCGGTCTACAGCCGCCCGAAGGCTTCTGACGGCGCGGTTACATCAGTGGACCTTAGGGGGTGCAGAGCCACAATGGAGGGATCCCAAGAGACAAGGGCATGATGCTGTCTGGCGACTGGCGGGCAGCGGCAAGGTGAGAGCAGCGGTCGCTTACGTCAGAGCAGCGTGTGTCAACAGAGGGATTCCCAAGACGTGTGGGGATCTCTAGTACTGATGTAGCGTTTTCTCCTGCCGGAGACAGTACCCAGTAGTCAGCCTGTTCAACAATACAGTTCTGTGCTACACAACCCACTGTCAGTTACAGTTTCTGTTTTCACAGTGGGGTCTTCCAGTACTGTCTACCGACACACTTGGTGCAGATCAGGTCACCCTTTTCTGTTGAACCTTTGGATAGTGCAGAATGACCGTCCAAGACACTCCACAACCTATTCCTCTTCTGCTCTTATCATCACACTGCCTGGGTACAGTCAAGTTTACCACAATTATCAGAAAAAAAAACAGTCACATCAACATGAACAGTGGCATCACAACTGACTACTTATTCGTTCACACTTGTGGCCAAGAGACAGCCACGATAGGAGAAAGCTGGCCGTATGTGATGATGCAAGACCCAGCGTTACTGCCACCCCTCTGTGGACTATATCTACGGAGATGAGATGGATACCCATCTGCTATTCGCAGCTTTGTCTGCATCTACCGATGAGACACATACTTGTATATGCCGCAAGCGATGACGGCAGCTACATCAAACTAAGTGCGTGCCCTCCCTGTGAATTTTGTGTTTTCGTGACGCCTAGTGTACTCGTGTGTCATAAAGCAACCCCAGCGGTCGTGTGACCTTACAAAAGATAGTGAAAGTTAAACGTCCAGGCACATTTTAGTTTATGTATTATGTGAAATTTTGCACTACTCTCTGTGTACTGATGAGTGTTTATTGCCCTATTTCTTGTTTGATCTAAACTTATACACACAATGTTTTCACACACAAAGTAACACCATTTGATTTTAGATGTAACGTTTCACTCACCAATCATTTAGCTGCTTAGTAATTCTGAAAACATGCCTGGACATAAGCTGGGTAGAAATTTTGTAATATGTTTTGTCTACTAACTCTTTTGATCAAACCTTGCAAACATACCACAGTGAAGATATCTTCGTAATCTTACACTGATCACACCTGTTAATGACGATATTTGCAACACGTAATCTGTTATTCACGTGCATTTCACAATGTTATGAACAAATTTGTAAATGCTATAATATTTGGTAGATATAGAACATGAGTATACCGTTATATTGATGTTGCAGTAGGATGAATGAACTGAAAACCGAGGACCAACTTACACTGAAGCACCAAAGAAACTGGTATAAGCATGCGTATTCAAATACAGAGATCTGGTCGCTGTGACCGAGCGGTTCTAGGCGCTTCAGTCCGGAACCGAGCGACTGCTACGGTCGTAGGTTCGAATCCTGCCTCGGGCATGGATGTGTGTGATGTCCTTAGGTTAGTTAGGTTTAAGTAGTTCTAAGTTCTAGGGGACTGATGACCTCAGCTGTTAAGTCCCATAGTGCTCAGAGCCAAATACAGAGATATGTAAACAGGCAGAACACGGCACTGCGGTCGGCAACGTCTATATAAGACAGTAAGTTCAAATGGTTCAAATGGCTCTGAGCACTATGGGACTTAACATCTATGGTCATCAGTCCCCTAGAACTTAGAACTACTTAAACCTAACTAACCTAAGAACATCAGACACATCCATGCCCGAGGCAGGATTCTAACCTGCGGCCGTAGCGGTCGCGTGGTTCCGGACTGTAGCGCCTAGAACCGCTCGGCGACTCCGGCCGGCGTGGTGTTACAATCGGCGCACGAGCGATGGGACACAGCATCTCCGAGGTACCGATGCAGATTTTTTACAAGGTTGTTTACGTGCTTACAAGTTCTTATCGCTGACTGACTATTTAGTGCAGAGTTACGGTACAGTTGTCAGTGTACTGAATGGTTCTGAGAACAATTTTTTGAACTATATTCAGTGAATAACGATGATATGCTCCGTAAAAAAAACAGAAAAAGTTAGGAATCAAGCTTCGTATATGTCCTAAGAACAAAGAGACAGGACGAAAATGGATAAATGTTTCTAAAGGTGCCGATAAGTTTTGGGTTGCTAACACTTGTGTATGCTCAATACATTTTGCAGATTCGGACTATGAGAGGTATATGTAAAGTACGCAGTTGAACCTTTACGAAAGTTGAAACCTGATTCTGTTCAGACTCTGTATCACTCGTTCTGAGGAATCGATTAGGGGGTAATAACGAGCCTAATAATGATAGAAGAATTCGGGCAGAAAAACAAAGTTACCATAAAGAAGTAGAAGCGATTTTAAAGGTAAATGTATTACCAGAGAGTGAAGAAACTGCTAGTGAAAAGAACTTTAAACGTGAACACGAACTATGGCGTAAATGTGACTGTGCCCATTTGTGCTAACAATTAGGAATTAGTGAAAAAGAAATAAAAGCACTAATGAAAAAAATGCAGATCTGAAGGCCCTGCACACGAGTGGCGAGTCCCAGCGACCGTCGCATACGATATCGCTCGCAGTCGGTCGCTCGACATGCGAGCGATTAAAGTAATTTTAACCTTTGCTATGAACGCCACTGTGCTGAAAGGCTTTGCTTTGGAAAACACACTGTTACGTTTGGCAGTAACTGCAGTCAATCTCCATATCCCAACGAGTACTTTGAAAAATAAAAAATAAATTAAAAAACGGATGTAAGGTGGCGATAATCTCGCACCTTTCAAACACTCATCTACATACTTTGCCGTGATTTATAACCGGAATTAGGTATCATTTGATAGTTGTACATCGTATATATGAATATTTAAAGAAGACTGACATTGTCACGTACATCTTGTAAACAGTTGTTAACGCTTGTTGCATGAAAGGTGGTGGAGTGTCTTTATCATCACAACGGCGTAATGAATGATTGCCTATACTAGCAGAGGCTGGAACGCCAGTGGAAATGAAATGGCAGGCGTAACTCAGGCCCTAGGTGGAAAAGCCAGCACATGTGTGTTGGTCCTTAACACAGGAAGTAGCCCTAGCTGCACGGTCGGGGCACCTGAGCGATGAAGCACAATACAGCGGCGACCGGCCGGTGTTGTAGCAAGGCCAGAAGGATCACCGGGAACTCTGAAAACCTTGGACGCAGCAGAGAGGAACAAGGAAGCGTTACTTCGGAAATCACGCAGGCTGGGTTATTTCCGAGGATTTTTACTCTGAGAAGCGTTCCACTGTATGGATTCCTAATTCATGGGTGTAGATATCTCCTCGAAAACTTTCTGCGCTGGATGACAAAAGACTAAAATATGTTCGGTCGGCGTTCAGAAGAATCTGTAGAGAGGAAGAATATTCCGTGGTTTCGAGAATATGATTCGCCTTCTGCAGTTAGGAGGGAGGGGAGCCGAGATTTGCTGGGAAGCCAGATGTGGAGAGAACGGGGCTTCCGTTTTGAGCGCCCGGGTTTGACGGTCGCCCAGTATCAGCTTTGTTGTTACAGACGGACTTGCTCTATTTGCTTTCAGGAGATTTTATAGTTAGAACGGTTAGGCACTGTACTGTTGCGAATTTATACGATTCTGGACTTCGCCTCCGGGTAGGGAGTCATCGTTGAGTACTCAGCGTTCAGTGATTGAGAACACTTCTTCTGTCTATACTCACGTAGAAATGTTATCTGAATTCCGTCCTTGTGGCTGGGAGTTCGCGTTTCTTGTCTGTAGAACGCAGAGAGGAGAAGACAGTATTAAATTACGGTAGTCAGAAGACCGCCTTCTGCCGTCCTAGTGTTTGAATGAGTTTTATTTTGTGGCTGGAGTTCTTCCGTCGTCACAGACGTGTACGAGAACCATCGCACCGGACGCAGTACATACAGTGATATTGCTAATTGCTTCGGCTTATTAGGGCTGTAAGGCTGAACAGCTGTGATCACGTAACTTTTATTTGCACTGAGGTTGGATACCACTGTAGATCATCTTTGAAAGTAGTGTCTTGTAGTGTTTGGTACGTAGATGGTGTCAGTCATCTCGTGTTATTTATATTAGATCGCGTAGCCATAAAAATGGACAGATTTGGGCAATTGATCAGTAATATTAGTTAGGAAATATAAACATTTGTAATATAAAGGTATTTTTAATCTACAATGAATGTATAAGCCGAAACAACATTTATCATTTAGTAGTTACTAGTTCCCTTAATCACTCATTTATGTTTAGGTTGTAATTTATATGTTAAAGAGCAAGAAGTAGGAAATAATATCATAAACAGGAGATCCTAAGATCTGCTTCAGGGGGTAGTCAGACAGGACCAAATCTTGATTTTTCGCGGTCAATATTTTCCGTTGCGCAGATTCATTTTACACCCGCTTGAAGTTGCATCTTGGACGGAAGTTGTATTTATTAAACATGTTTTGAAACGCTTGGGAATTGTAGGTTACTTTACAGAATGTATTACGTTTTTTACTGACGCGAAGTGGGTTTTGTTCATCTTTCCATCGTGTTAATACAATTCGTTTTTCGTTTAGTAGTCCTCAAATCCTTTTCGTTCATTAGTCCTATTGATTAAATATTTACAGAAAATATCTCTTTATAGAAAAAAAGTATTTATATAACTGTTTCCAACACAAAAGCTGGCCGGAGTGGCCGAGCGGTTCTAGACGCTTCAATCTGAAACCTCGCGACCGCTGCGGTCGTAGGTTCGAATCCTGCCTCGGGCATGGATCTGTGTGATGTCCTTAGGTTAGTTAGTCTTAAGTAGTTCTAAGTTCTAGGGGACTGATGACCTCAGAAGTTAAGTCCCATAGTGCCATTTGAACCATTTTGTTAAGTCCCAGAGTGCTCAGAGCCAATACATCTACATCTACATACATACTCCGCAATCCACCATACGGTGCGTGGCGGAGGGTACCTCGTACCACAACTAGCATCTTCTCTCCCTGTTCCACTCACACCTACGGTCTACGAAGCGGTCGATCGCCTATGTGTGGGGGCACTTTACAGGTTCGTCTCGGTGTAGTGCTGAGTTTCTTAAAATAAGAAACACGAAGTGGTTGAGGGATCTTTTCCTGTCAGCAAAAAGTGATTGTGGAAGGACAATGAACTAATTACTCATCTGAAGACTTGCAAGAAATGCGTTTTTTGTTGTACAGGGTGTCGACGTGAAATCTGCCTGATTTCCAAATGTAATTAAAAAAAAAACTATCACACATAGGTATTTATTGTTTTCGCCATCTTGTAAATCAAGTAAAAAACTTTTGTAAACATATTCTTGTAAACGACTCCTTTTGTTTCAGCCGCTAAATAATTACCAGAAATGACTTCACCTCAAGAGATATCCTAATGCCTAGTACCGTACGCGGAAATGAAACTGCTGTCGATAGAAATTTGTAGTGTGACTTTCAAAGGGACCCACCAGAATTTAAGACGATTAAGGGCTGGTATGACAAGTTCCAAGCCATTGGGAGTGTAAACAGACAGTCAGATACTGGCAGAAAACTTGAATTTGATGAACAGTAGAGGAAATCAGACAGACCTTTCAAAGAAGCCCAGCAAATACAGTTCGCCGAGCATCCCAAGATATAAACAACCCTCGTTCAACAGTTCAAAAGGTGCTGCATAGACAGCTTAGCCCAACTGCTTTAAAAGTTCAAATTATGCAAGTATTGCAGCGAAACGATATGAAGCTTCGTTAGGTCTTTGCCAATAAGATCTTAGACTGGATCGCGTATCTAGGGACAGTTTCCTCTCATGAAGCAACCTTCCACACATGCTAGAAGACTAATCCGTACAACATTCACATCTAAGGTTCGAACAGTCCCCACAGATAGCGAAAAGAGGGCTGTATGGCGTGCACTGATGAAAGAACAGCATTCCCCACAACTCAACACTTTATCATGCATAATATGACCTAGGAAACCACTTGGCATTCAAAAAAGCTACCAGTCGTTTAGGAATGGATAAACACAGCTCCTCTATGATTTTAAAGCGAATCTTATACCATTCTTTTTGCTAAATAATGGTAAGTTTAGGTAGCGATGATGTCTGTGGACAGCGATCACGCACCGTTCTCTCCAAAGTAGACCACAAAAGTTCAATAATAGTGAGACGTGGTGGCTGTGATGCCCAGGACAGATGCGACAATTCATCTTCCTCAAGACCAGTCCTGCGCAAAGCGAGCTGTGTGAATAGGGGCCCTGCCGTCTAGGAACACATCTCCACTGGGAAACAAACATCGTACCTTGGGATGGACCTGATCATCCAAAATCGGTCATATAATCCTTGGTTGTAACGCGAATTTGCAGAGTAGCCACGGGCCCATGGCTACCCAAATCGTCACCGAACCCCCTCCATGTTCATTCTTGGGACGTAAACTCGGCCACAGTGTGAAGCCACGCTCTTCCGACCAAACAACTTTCTTGTTTAACTCTGTAGTCTACGTTTGATGGCTTCGCCACGACATTGTCCCGTTACGGGCATCTGCATCTTTGATGAGTGGTTTTGGCATTACAGCTCGCTTTACAAATCTACGGTTCCCTGCTTATACAGGGTGGTCCTTTGATACTGACCGGGCCAAATATCTCACGAAATAAGCATCAAACAATAGAACTACAAAGAACGAAACTCGTCTAGCTTGAAGGGGGAAATCAGATGGCGCTATAGTTCGCCCGCTACATGGCGCTGCCATAGGTCAAACGGATATCAACTGTGTTTCGAGTAGTACGTAAGGAAATATGAATGTTTTAATTGGACCACTTATTTCGCTTTGTGGTAGATGGCGCTGTAATAGTCACAAACTTATAAGTACGTGGTATCACGTAACATTCCGCCAGTGCGGACGGTATTTGCTTCGTGTTACATTACCCGTGTTAAAACGGACCGTTTACCAATTGCGGAAAAGGTCGATATCGTGTTGATGCATGGCTATTCAAAATGCCCAACGGGCGTGTGCTGTGTGTGCTGCTCGGTATCCTGGACGACATCATCCAAATGTCCGGACCGTTCGCCGGATTGTTACGTTATTTAAGGAAACAGGGAGTGTTCAGCCACATGTGAAACGTCAACCACGACCTGCAACAAATGATGATGCCCAAGTAGGTGTTTTAGCTGCTGTCGCGGCTAATCCGCACTACAGTAGCAGACAAATTCCAAGAGAATCGGGAATCTCAAAAACGTCGGTGTTGAGAATGCTACATCCGCATTGATTGCACCCGTACCCTATTTCTATGCACCAGGAATTGCATGGCGACGACTTTGAACGTCGTGTACATTTCTCCCACTAGGCACAAGAGAAATTACGGGACGATAACAGATTTTATGCACGCGTTCTATGTAGCGACGAAGCGTCATTCACCAACAGCGCTAACGCAAACCGGCATAATATGCACTATTGGGCAACGGAAAATTCACGATGGCTGCGATAAGTGGAACATCAGCGATCTTGGCGGTTTAATGTATGGTGCGGCATTATGGGAGGAAGGATAATTGGCTCCCATTTTATCGATGGCAATGTAAATGGTGCAATGTATGCTGATTTCCTATGTAATGTTCTACCGAAGTTACTACAAGATGTTTGACTGCATGACAGAATGGCGATGTACTTCCAACATGTCCGGCACATGGCTCGCGTGCGACTGAAGCGGTACTGAATAGCATATTTCATGACAGGTGGATTGGTCGTCGAAGCACCATACCATGGCCCGCACGTTCACCGGATCTGACGTCCCCGGATTTCTTTCTGTGGGGAAATTTGAAGGATATTTGCCATCGTGATCCACCGACAACGCCTGAAAACATGCGTCAGCGCATTGTCAATGCATGTGAGAACATTACGGAAGGCGAACTACTCGCTGTTGAGAGGAATGTCGTTACACGTATTGCCAAGTGCATTGAGATTGACGGACATCATTTTGAGCATTTATTGCATTCATATGGTATTTACAGGTAATCACGCTGTAACAGCATGTGTTCTCAGAAATTATAAGTTCACAAAGGTACATGTATCACATTGGAACAACCGAAATAAAATGTTTAAACGTACCTACGTTCTGTATTTTAATTTAAAAAACCTACCTGTTACCAATTGTTCGTCTAAAATTGTGAGCCATATGTTTGTGACTATTACAGCGCCAAAGCGAAAAAAGTGGTCGAACTAAGACATTCATATTTCTTTACGTACTACACGAATATGTAATAAAAAATGGGGGTTCCTATATTTAAAAAAACACAGTTGATACCCGTTTGACCTATGGCAGCGCCATGTAGCGGGCGAACCATACCCCTTCAACCTAGACAAGTTTCGTTCTTTGTAGTTTTTTCGTTTGACGCTTATTTCGTGTGCTATTTGGCTCGGTCACGATCAATGGACCACCCTGTAGAGCTCCCTTCCTGTTGTTTCGTTGCTGACAGGTTTTGCGAGTGCGACTTCCAGCTGTGCAGACTTTTTTAGTTGTCGTCTTCTTACTTTCTGTCGCAATCCTCGTCAATGATCGTCTGCACTCAACAAACACTTTCATCCGCTGTGTGACGTAGCGTGTGATGTTTTTCCGCTTTGCCCGTATGCGGTGTACATTTTCAACATGGTGCATCTTGAAACATCAAATCCGAGATGGTCCCGTGCTGTTGGGTGCCAGACTTTCACCAGCACATGTGGCGTACTGTTTTCGTGTGTTTGGGTTTCCACACCAAGCGATTTCTGCGCTGAAAGTAAGCACAGTGATTGGGAATCATACGGTGACGTACCGGCAGCGTCAGTAGTTTTTGGCGGCAAGACACTGTTGGGGTAATGACTTTTGCTCGCAGCGTAGATGGAGACTGTGTGGCAATTTTTGATTGCTGTGGAGTATTCCTGCCACGTGCACTTGACGGTTTGAATTTTACGAGGTGGTACATGTGGAGCGTTTTTAAAGGAAGTGGATTCGGGGAAACCTTTCACGGACTTCGTCTGGCGAAGGCGTGGCGTGAAGCCTGGAGGGCTCGCCTAGGTGCAGCGAGCGTGTCGGACTTCAACCTCCGAGTCTGAGTATGGGTACCTGGGTCGCGGTCTTGCATATTCTGCAGCGCCGAGTATGGCGTTTACTCACGATGGACAGCTTCTCTGTAGTGAGCATTTTGCAGCCCCAGCTCACAGGAAAATTCCCGTCGTTCTTTACATCCTACGTGGCGTGTTCTTTCGGTATGAAGCAGGTATTTTTCAGTTAATGCACGTAGCACAAAGATTAGTGGTTCACAATCACTGTCACTTAACATAGAATCAGTGAGACAGCGTTAATATTCATACTCACAAATGGAGGCACTGCGTAGCGAATTCCAATCCTCCACAGCAACATTGCTAACCGTCCTTTACAATTTACATAATTGTGATTTATAGGTGTTTTATTGGATATGTTTTTTGCATTATTGTTTCGGGCCAACATACTCCAGGCACGTTTTTTTGCAATAAATTCTTCTCTTCTATTAACTGAGAATATACCTTGTTTATTTGATAATTTTATTTGGAATTTATAGTTTTGTCACAAATTGCCTACTTGGGGATCCCTGCTTGGGCCACACATTATTAATACGTGCAAAGATTACAGTAATGTGTCTTAAGAATGGTTCTGCGTCATAGGTCATTCCTGTGCAGAAATTAACATCAGGTATTCCCAAATTACCATACCACCGTGGCACCATGTAAGATCTTGTATGTTCTGGCACGAGATACCATCTACAGCGGAGGTGATCTGAAAGAGCAACCCCAGACTCTTATCCTGATCCGAGACAAGGGCAAGGACTTCTCACAGTTGGCAAGACGTGGCCCCATAGTGCTGAAAGCAGCGTACATGCATCGTGTGCTGTACCCTTGGCTCCAGGCTGTCGGGGATCTTGGTATCCCTCCACCTAACGGCCAAACTTGTATCCCTTTTTACCGCACCAATGCTTCAAAAGCAGTTTTCTGTCTCTTATTTGTAAGATTACTTTTAATTTAAAGAAATGTGCCAAAGAAGTTTCACTTAAAGGGACGGAAGTAGAAGTGGAGGACAGTTCAGTGAGGTGACTAGCTGTTCTGGAAATTTACATTTAACATGTTTAACTAGCTGAGTACCCGATGTTTCCGAGTTTATTCCAGTTTATTCCAGTCTTTCATTCGTCCATCTACTCCTTCCCGCTCTGTGCCTCTATTCATCGAAGTCCATCTCCTGCTCCCCCTCTATCGCCTTTTCACACCCTCTAAGCCCACCCCCTCCTTCCCCTCTCTCTGTCCATCTCGTCCTCTTCCTTGCCACTCTCCGTCTCTTCCCCTTCTCTCTCTGTGCATCTCTTCCCCTTTCCTTTCTCTGCCCATCTTCTCCTCTACCCCCTCTATCCATCTCCTCATCTTCCCTTCTGTCCATTTCCCCTGCCACTCTCTCTGTCCACCTCTTCCTCCCGCTTTCTGTGTATCCCCTCCACACACTTCTCTCTCCAAATTATCACCCCCTCTCCAATGGGAGTTCGATGGATCTCACCTCAAAGTATTTCTTGGCAGATGGTAAGTAATATGTTTACCACATTTGTCTGAAAGCGATTCGGTGGCTTGGGAGGATCTTTTATCCTTGGCTTTGTCCACGCACGCTAAAGTCACATATATTTCAGATACTAGTATATTTAACATATTTCACACATATATATACATATATTTCAACTGTATCTCTAGCCAATTTTGCGCTGCAGTTTTGTTTACATGCAGTTTAATGTTTATCATATCATAGCTCCTGAACTATGTATGTCTCGTCCAATCATATAATTTCGCACATATGTCCAGTGATATATGTGGATACTCTCTGCAGAACGTGTTGCGAATAGACTTAGTAATAAAGAAGTAATCAAATGAAACGTCAAGTGTGATGCAGCTGTTTTTCATGCCTCTCAGTGTGCGTGACATCATATCTACTGAACTGTGTGCCATACAATGGTATATTTTTGCAGTTGCATTCAGTGGTATGTGTGGAAACAGTCTACAAAATGTGTTACAGGTAGAGTTAGCAGCAAAGAAGTCTTGTTTCAAATAGGATTAGTAACAAAGAAGTTGATACAGACGAATGTTGAAAATTAGGTGGACCGATAAGGTAAGGAAAAGCAGGTTATGTGCAGAATCGGAGAGGAAAGAAATATATGGAAAATACTGAGAATGAGAAAGGACAGGATTATAGGACATCTATTAAGACATCAGGGAATATATTCCGTGGTACTAGAGGGAGCTGTAGAGCGTGAAATCTGTAGGGGAAGGCATTCAGCAAGTAATCTAGGACGTAGGTTGCAAGCGTTATTCTAAGGTGAAAGCGTTGGTACAGACGAGAAATTCGTGGCCCGTCAGAAGACTGATGACTCAAAAAAAGTAAAGGTAATAATAATAAACTGAAAGGTCATGTCTGATGCGTCAGTTTTACTGCATAAATAGCAACAATGTAGTACGGGATAAACTTTTTTCTTATATCATTTTGTAGAAGGTGACAACGAGAAGAAGTCTCGTAAAACTTTGTAGGTCATGAAGTGCTCTCTTTCTGAAACACTGGATGAGTATAATCTGGCCATTTGCGCGTCGTGAGCTATGTTCCTCTTTCACCCCCACCCCCATCCCTCTGAGAGGTAGGAGTTTATTACCCGTAAGTGGCTATTTCAAGACAGTGAGTCATACGCGTACCAAGTTTGGTTGAAATCGATAAGGTGGTTTAGCAGATGTGTAACATAGACAAATACACCCACTTTTATAACATATATTGAACGACCTGTTCAACATTGGTACGCCTAGGATAACACTTTTTAATTAATTATTTTTCATTTATGGATTCGTTTTGTGCCATCCATTCATTTCTCCAATGCCAATACCCGATTAATTTGTGTATTTCCACCATTTTATTAAGGGACGATGCCAGCTACAGCCTGTCGCTCTCGTTTTGGAAACGATGTACTAGAAATTGCCACTTGCAGTAACAGGCTGGTAATGTTTTTCTCGCGATGCTTCACAGTCAAATAGTTTCTTCTTGCCGCTGCATGAAAAATATTTATATTGCCGTTCGTGAAGAGCCGTCAGGAGCATGCAGTTGTTTTCCGGTGTGTCAGGTGAAGCTTTGCATTTGGCAGTACAGCATTTCTGCCGTCGCGAGGCGGAGTACCGCAGAGCGGTGCAAGAGACACGGCAGTCCTAATACCGGCGTCATCCACAGCCAGAAGCAGGCATTCTGTTGTCGAAGTCGGGATACGAATATTGCTGGGCAATCACATCAGCCGCCAGACGCTACATCGTTTAATCGTTGCCTCTTCATCTTAATTTCCAGTCTTCTTCATATCTATACACTCTGTTTGTAGTGGAATAAACACACGTTGGAAAAAAATCGGGAGGCCAAAAAATAATTAAAGGAGAATAATGAAATTTCGGGAATATATTTGTGTAGGTAATATATTTAAGTTATTGACACTGCAGGATCACAGGTTAATGTAAGCACGAAATAAGCCATTGCAAATGTGAGATGCTAGTGTGTAGAAAAATCTTCGCTACCAGTCACAATAAAAGGTTGTTTATTTGTCCCACGACCTGTTTCGGGCTTGTGCCCATCCTCAGGTGCTTATACGTGCATGTACATGTTTATATTGCTGGAGATCACTGTAAAAATTATTTGCTGGTGACTAAACAGATACAAATGGGACAGTTGCAACTGACAAGGCAGCATTTGTCGAATATATCTGTACTTACATAAAGATGAAGCATCATTATTATAATTAAGCTGTGGTGACAGTTTTTCCCCTGAATTGCATACATGTTATCGTTTTCACGTCCATTTTTTAAGGTTTTGTAAAGTTTAGCTGCATATTTCACTATTACGACCTGCACTCGTGAAATACACTGTGTTTGCATACAAATATGTGGGCTATGGTCAAAGCCCTTTGACGTAGCAGGTGTAAAGATGTTGCTCATACAGACACATGCAGGTTATGGTCAAAGAACTTAGCCATAGGAAGTGCAAGGATGTTGCACATATAGCAACCTAAAAAGCTATTATAGACTGCTAAGTTTTTTTATGCACATTATGAAATTATTTTTTTAATCCATATTTTTGTCGGAGAGCTTAGATCTAGGAAGTACAGTGATGTTATATATATGAAATTACTAAAAGCTATTACAAATTAAAAAAAAAGACGACAGTTAAAACTGTTTTGAGCCACGCTGTTGTCAGAGAATAGATCTAGACTTTCCGGATTGGGAAGGAGCACCTGGGCGGACGAATCCACCCGGCGGACTTTCGTCGAGGTCCGGTGTGCCGGCCAGTCTGTGGATGGTTTTTAGGCCGTTTTCCATCTGCCTCGGCGAATGCGGGCTGGTTCCCCTTATTCCGCCTGAGGTACAATGTCTCCACGTGCGCGTACACCACCATTTCTCTACCACGCAAACGTAGGGGTTACTCTGTTCTGGTGAGAGACGTTCCCTTGGGTGGCGGGGGCAGGGGGGGGGGGGGTCCACCGAGGGCCGAACCGCACAATAACCCTGAGAGAGTGGTTCGATGTGGTGGGACGGCGGAGGGGAGAAGTGGCCTGCGATAGTCGTCGTGGGGCTGCGGCGGGGACGGAGCCTCTCCGTCGTTTCTAGGCCCCTGGGTAACATAAAATACAATAAATACAAGACAGTTTAATAAGTCACAGCTGAAAAATACTAAAGCGAATTCTTTATAGACGAATGGAAAAACTGATAGAAGCCGATCTCGGGGAAGATCAGTTTGGATTCCGTAGAAATGTTGGAACACGTGAGGCAATACTGACCCTACGACTTATCTTAGAAGAAATATTAAGGAAAGGAAAACCCACGTTTCTAGCATTTGTAGACGTAGAGAAAGCTTTTGACAATGTTGACTAGAATGACTAGAATACTCTCTTTCAAATTCTGAAGGTGGCAGGGGTAAAATACAGAGAGCGAAAGGCTATTTACAATTTGTACAGAAACTAGATGGCAGTTATGCGAGGGGTATGAAAGGGAAGCAGTGGTTGGGAAGGGAGTGAGACAGGGTTGTAGCCTATCTCCGATGTTATTCAATCTGTATATTGAGCAAGCAATAAAGGAAACAAAAGAAAAGTTTGGAATAGGTATTAAAATCCATGGAGAATAAATAAAAACTTTGAGGTTCGCCGATGACATTGTAATTCTGTCAGAGACAGAAAAGGTCTTGGAAGGGCAGTTGAACGGAATGGACAGGGTCTTGAAAGGAGGGTATAAGATGAACATCAACAAAAGCAAAACGAGGATAATGGAGTGTAGTCGAATTAAGTCGGGTGATGCTGAGGGAATTAGATTAGGAAATGAGACACTTTAAGTAGTAAAGGAGTTTTGCTATTTGGGGAGCAAAATAACTGACGATGGTCGAAGTAGAGAGGATATAAAATGTAGACAGGCAATGGCAAGGAAAGCGTTTCTGAAGAAGAGAAATTTGTAAAATCGAGTATAGATTTAAGTGGCAGGAAGTCGTTTCTGAAAGTATTTGTATGGAGTGTAGTCATGTATGGAAGTGAAACATGGACGATAAATAGTTTAGACAAGAAGAGAATAGAAGCTTTCGAAATGTGGTGCTACAGAAGAATGCTGAAGATTAGGTGGGTTGATCACATAACTAATGAGGAGGTACTGAATAGAATTGGGAAGAAGAGGAGCTTGTGGCCCAACTTGACTAGAAGAAGGGATCGGTTGGTAGGACATGTTCTGAGACATCGAGGGATCACAAATTTAGTATTGGAGGGCAGTGTTTAGGGTAAAAATCATAGAGGGAGACCAAGAGATGAATACACTAAACAGATTCAGAAGGATGTAGGTTGCAGTAGGTACTGGGAGATGAAGAAGCTTGCACAGGATAGAGTAGGATGGAGAGCTGCATCAAACCAGTCTCAGGACTGAAGACCACAACAACAACACAAGACTCACGACTGTTACAACGTGTATTTAAAGCAAACCTGGTTTGCATCTTCACAGTGGCGCTACTAGAGCCGCATATACGCGATTGCCGCGAAATTTGAGTAGACATCATCTTTCAGATGCAAATACACGCTTGCCAACTTTTGTTTATGTCACACTACTTCTTGGTGTTTCGGTCTTTTACCGTCAGTGTAGAAAACAATAAACGATTTTTGAAATACTAGTATCGCCTTTTGGAGGGTTTGTGTTGCTGTAATTATGCGTGCTGTTTTGGGGTACCTTAATAAAGGAATTCCATTATGTTCACATCGGTTATTCGCTTATAAATTGCATTCCAATCACTTTCAGTACACTTCGGTCAACAGTAGTCGTAAAATTTCTGAATAACGTTTTCCGCCAGGTGGTTAAATGTAAGCTGACCGGGCAAAAAATGTTACCCCTGTGCACTCGCACGGATGAGTCGTTAAAACTTTACAGATGGCGCAGCGGTCGAGTGTCACTTGCTCAGTCACTCGCTTTACGTAAACATAAGGTAGTAGCGACCAGTGCGACATTTATGTTCGAAGTGGACCTCGTACGTAAATGTGGGTAAATATAAGGACGTGGCAGAATGGCCATCGTGTCTGGCCATGCCAATGCCCATATGCTATGTTAGCTTGCTGGAATTGTTGGTTTTTCGCGGCGTACTGTTCAACATGTCTTCAAGCACCTGCGTAACACAAGTGGCCACGAAGCATCACGTTAGAATTGTGGTAAAGGGGCCTGACTGAGAGAGACCAATGACTCGTTTCACGGCTTGTGAATCAAAATTGTTTCCAAACACGACAAGGTTTTGTGGAGGCACTGAATCAAGGTACATCTCCGCCTGATAGCGAGAGAACATTGCAGCTGGAACTGTATCTGATGAACATTTGGAGACGGTCACCTCGCAAGAGGCCATTGATACCACTATTTTCTGAAGACGACAACAGCTATGTGCATCAGGCTGGAAGAAAATGTGACTGGTTTTCTGATCACACCTCCGCCCCTTTTACGTCTTGAGTGGTCTGCAAAAGCACCTGACTTTGCCCCATAGAAAATCTGTGGGACTTGTTGGAATAGCGGGTAAAACGCCTACGTCAGTATCCCCGCAATTTGGTGGAACTGCGCGATCAAATCGTCAGCGAGCGGCTTAACCTGGCTGCGACGTACCTACACAACCTGCGGACTCACTTCCTCACAGAATCCTGGCGGTGTTCAAGCACAGGGGTGGAATTACACGGTGTTATTAATTTATGTGTTCCCTAGAGATGACTAACTTTTTGTCCAATCGTCTTATAACGATCCTTTATTTCTCGTTATTGAGCAGTCTGCGCAGGTTCTGATTGACCCAACGATGTTTTATATACTTCTTCATACTCTTTTTTTTATTGACACGTATTTTGTGCTTCACGTTACTTTATTTAAATATAATGGCTGATGACAGTTTTCTTTAATTTCGCATTATTCTCACATATATTTATATGTTATTATATTGTATAAATAACTGGAACGTTATGTTAACCATAAAATTGCATTATAATTTATACTTATTCATCAAGGAATTATCTTAGTTAATAAATTTTTGACATTACCTAGTTTTTCGCTAGATATCACATGACTTATTTTACAAACAGGGGTATGTAGTCAGAATGAGATTTTCACACTGCAGCGGAGTGTGTGCTGATATGAAACTTCCTGGCAGATTAAAACTGTGTGCCCGACCGAGACTCGAACTCGGGACCTTTGCCTTTCGCGGGCAAGTGCTCTCCCATCTGAGCTACCGAAGCACGACTCACGCCCGGCCCTCACAGCCTTACTTCTGCCAGTATCTCGTCTCCTACCTTCCAAACTTGACAGAAGCTCTCCTGCGAACCTTGCAGAACTAGAACTCCTGAAAGAAAGGATATTTCGGAGACATGGCTTAGCCACAGCCTGGGGGATGTTTCCAGAATGACATTTTCACTCTGCAGCGGAGTGTGCGCTGATATGAAACTTCCTGGCAGATTAAAACTGTGTGCCCGACCGAGACTCGAACTCGGGACCTTTGCCTTTCGCGGGCAAGTGCTCTACCAACTGAGCTACCCAAGCACGACTCACGCCCCATCCTCACAGCCTTACTTCTGCCAGTACCTCGTCTCCGCAATATCCTTTCTTTCAGGAGTGCTAGTTCTGCAAGGTTCGCAGGAGAGCTTCTGTAAAGTTTGGTAGGTAGGAGACGAGGTACTGGCAGAAATAAAGCTGTGAGGACGGGGCGTGAGTCGTGCTTGGGTAGCTCACTTGGTAGAGCACTTGCCCGCGAAAGGCAAAGGTCCCGAGTTCGAGTCTCGGTCGGGTACACAGTTTTAATCTGCCAGGAAGTTTCAGGGGTATGTAGTGTTCTTTAATACCCCTAGCCTCTCATCCCACTTTTGTTATTATTTGCTAACTTATTACGATCAACAGTTATTTGCTACAGATCGATTTGTACATTACCGGATACTGCTTGCTCATATCGAGGGAGTGCATCTATGAAGCGTTTTCTACTAACATGAGAAACTCCACATCGCACACTCCTCAGATTTAATGGTAAGAGGGCCCAGTGGGCAGCATGTCAAAAACTCAACTCAGATCAAGCTTGAAAACAGGAAGAAGATGAACTGAGCTGTGAAAAAAGAAACCAAGTAGAAGCAGTGAACGGTGCAAGAACAAGAAGTGCAACACGTAGCAGCGATAATCAGCAACGGGGCTCGTGGCTAAGTGGTCACGGTGTTGCACTGTCAAGCGGGCGAGCCGTTTTCAATCCGCCCTCGTCCCAAGTTTTTTTATTTTTTATTTTTTTTCCTCTGTTCGCTGTATTCAGATTTGTGTCTGTGCCGTGGTGTAACGTCCGTTGGCAATAGCGAGCTGTGAGGCAGCTACCTCTAATTAGATTTGATTCTGCACTACTGCTCTATTAGCAGCCGAAAGGATTTGTCTTTCCGAATGGGAACTGCAGACATTTGATGAAAGGCAACAAGTCAATCGAATCCTTCAACGGAAAACACGTCTGGTGTGTCATACGCAGCATTAGTGACAATACGTGTGTTATATGACAGGAATCTCTTATTGACGCACCTAATTTGTACGCCTGGTAAGTGATGTGATATGCCTCCTTGCCCGATTTAGGTGTTCGTATGAATGTGAGCGAAATCACTCCCAAGAAGATGATGAAAACGTAATAGTGTGTGACATAAGCTGCCACAAATGAACCCAACAGATTCACACTCAGACAATTTCTCTGCGCTATGTCGAGACACATGTTTTTACGTTGTAAAGTTGTGTTCCGTTTTGACTCTTGGATTCCTTTGTTGTAACATAGTTTACACCCGTTTATTTGTTGTTTTCATTTCTGTGAGACGTCTGTGTGGTATCTCGCCTGCTCTCACTGTTCGTCACATTTACTTGCGACGGAAACATATTCTTACCACATGACTCATATTAAGGGGAGGTTTACTATCTCTGGCCCGAAAAAAGCATGTCCTTTGAGAATTTTTTCTCGGGACGTGTTTTAGATATCAATGTCAAATTTGGTAAATATATTTATTGATATTTTATCTACAAACTGGAATTTTTCGACCGGAAATGCTGAAGAGCAAAGGTGGAAGTGCCGTCGGAACGAAACAAAATTTCGAAGTAGACCTCTACGCGCGGTATGTCACAGGTCAGCCGGCCCGTCTGAAATCAAAATTGAGTTGACGTTAACGAAGTATATAAGATTCTTTAGTAGTTATACTTCGCTTAAGTTATTTGGACCATAGGAAACAAAATGGCGGCCATTTGGAAAGAATAAGGTTTTTTTCATCGATTTTTCGAATTCGTCGACCAAGTAAAAATATTTATCGTTGATGGATCGGAATAAAAGTGGTACAACTCCTAGACAATTTAGTTAGCGTAGTCGGAAACAAAGAATCATGCCAATCGGTTCAGTAGATTTGAAGTTACCATACTGCGCGATAAAAAAAATGATTTCGAGAAAAACACGTTTGAAATTTTGACTACATATAAATGCAATATCATGCAACGTACGTTCAATCTGCTATTCCAGGTCCATAAACTAGTCCTTCCACTTCCTCACAGAGGGCGTTCTGCTCGATCTGAGCCATCCTGCGCTGCTCCAGAGCCGCTCGTACGGCCGGTGACAAGCGGTTTTCGGCCGCTTGAATCCGGTGGTCGTCCGAATGCTTGGTGAACTGTGTCGAATAGAGTCCCATGGTGACGTCCATCGTTGTCATGGTCTTCAGAATTGCTGAATACCCTTCGTTGAAGCTGCTCACTGCCAGGAAAGTCGCAATCTCCACAGTCGTCGCAGCAGAATACAAATGCTTGGGGGCTAACTTCCAAACATACGCGTTCTAACTTTCATTTGAATTTTGTATGTTTCCTCCAAAGCACCGGTACAATAACTCGTCCTCCGACAGAAAAAAAAAAACTGGTGCGTGAAAAAGGCCGATTTCAGGCAGGTGCATTTTTTTGTTCAAGCGCGAATAACAAAAGTTTCCGTTCCGTATACGGAAAAACCGTTTCAGAGGTGGATTCTCAACACTTTTATGGAACCAAAAATGCAATTTTTTAAAAAAATCGGTTTTTTGGACCAAAAGATAGTAAACCTCCCCTTAAAATAACCAATGCGTAGTACGAGAACCGCCAAGACTACAGAAAGAGAACAAACATTTCAATGAGCAGACGGACAGTTTAAAACGTTGCGAAAAAAATAATAAAAATTAAGGGCATGAGGGAGTTTTGAATACGTCTCGTTCGGTTGACTTCCCAACACCGTGATAACCACGACACGACAACTGCTGAACTTTTCTGGATATTGCACTTCTTAAGTTTGGACTGTACACTGTTTCTGTTTTGCTTTTTTTTTCGCGGTTCAGTACACCTTCTTCCTGTTTTCATGCTTGATCTGTGTTCAGTTTTTGACAGGCTATCCGCTGGGTCATCTTACAACTAAATGGTTCAAATGGCTCTGAGCACTATGGGACTTAACTTCTAAGGTCAGCAGTCCCCTACAACTAATTAAACCTAACTAACCTAAGCACATCACACACGTTCATGCCCGAGGCAGGATTCGAACCTGCGACCGTAGCGGTCGCGCGGTTCCAGACTGTAGCGCCTAGAACCGCTCGACCACCGCGGCCGGCATCTTACAACTAAATCTGAGGGTAGGTGCGATGGGGAGTTTCCTGTGTAAGCTACATTTATCAGTGTTTTTGGCCACTTCAATGGAAACCAACCGACAGCAGCATTTGTCATCTCCATAACACCCAACTACTTCGAATATACATGGAACGTCGTCTGCTGGACATCATCTACCCATACTCACTGCGATTCGTTTTGTTCATAAGGTTTCTTATCAGGTTTTTCCTTTTTCCCAGCTTATATGTAAAAAGAATCTACTTGACAGATCGAAAGCAATGATCATTACTAAAATCAATAGTGAGTGATCCAGATAATGTTTGTTCATTCATTGCAACAACTGTGATCACTTTTTCTGAAACACTGATGATGCTTGCGGGCTTCTTTCAGCCGTAAGTGAGCGTACACATGCCTGGCCGTGTACCACAGGTGCAGGTTGTCGCCGCTGCTGTAACCAGAGCCGGTGTACTGGGTTGCCCACTTCCTGTCCCCCACCTGACGTGGGCCATGCGCGTCACGTGACAAGACCGCGGGCAGCCGTCGCACGGCAGTTGAAAAACCGCTCTGTGACGTCGCACTGTAAAGCGGCAGCTATACTATACAGGTTGGCCACACAGGCAGCTTAGCAATCGTTGGCTACTGTCAGCAACGGAAGCTGTAAGCCCGCCACTCTGTTCTTCATATCACACAATAGGCATCGCCGTTAGGGGCTCCTGAAATAAAGAAGACTTTAAATACAGGGTGGCGCACGAAATGTCTTACCATTTTGTTTTTGAATATAAACTTTATTGTCAATACAATCTGAAAGGAACGTATACTACAATGAAGAGCCGTCCGTGGAGATTTGTTCTAACTCAGCACATGCTCAATATGTCCACCATTTCGTTTCCTAACTTCCTTCAAACGAACACTGAAGTTACTGATTACCCTACGGCACATGTCTTCCGTAATTTCACTGCAAGCTTGCAGAATAAGTCTTCTGAGCTCCATTAAATGTAATGGACGTTTCGGGAAATTTTTTTCCTTTAGGTACCCACAAAGAAAAAAGTCACATGTTTGAGGTCTGGACTATTGGGGGGCCAATTTTGTCCGTCATTGAAGCGACCTGGAAACCTGAGTGAAATGATCCGCATGTCGAAATGCAGTATGTGGCCTTGCTCCATCTTGCATGAACCACTGCGTGTTGAAGGGCAAGGAAGTAGCAAGAAGTTGTGGAATGAAGCTATTGCGAAGCATGCTTAAATAACGTTCGCTGTTCACAGTTTCTTCAAAGAAAAAGGGTCCAATAAGCCTGTGACTGGAAATTGCTGCCCACGCTGTAATCCTCGGAGCACAATGTTGTTCATGAAGAACTTGTGGGTTTTCAGTGGCCCAAAGCGTACATTTTGTTTGTTAACCACACCGTCTAAATGAATATGCGCCTCGTCTGAAAACCAAACGTTGTTGAGAGTTTCTTCCCTATCCTCCGCCCACTGAGCAAACAGTAGTCTCTGCTGCTTGTGTTCTTCAGTGAGCATCTGTGCACAGGTCATCTTGTATGGGTACATATGGAGGTCACTTTTAAGAATGCGTTGAACGAAGCGTCTGGATATTCCCAGTTGCACTGCTGCCTTTCTACACGATTTCCCGGGACTTCTCTGTACAGCAACTCGTACCGCTTCAATATTCTCCGGCGAACAAACAGGCTTAGGCCGAGGTCGCTTCGCTTCCAATACTGTTCCTTCCTGTACAAATTGCAAGGGGCCCGTCGTGTGTCAAACTGTTGTCGAAAACGCCTCAGAGTCACAACAAAGCTTTTCGTTTCATGAAAAAGTAACACAATTGCCGATCGTTGCTGTGTTGTCAGTCTTCCATTATCATCCATTGCTGCTTACTAGTCTCCTAGCGGCAGTATCGTGAATTACACGTCATTTCGTAAGTCATTTGATTTTCCAAGCTCTGCTGGTATTGCTGGAGAGATCCCAGCGGGATATCTAATGTGCGTCGTAAATTGTGAAAGAAACAATTGGTAACACATTTCGTGCGCCACCCTGTATATCATTTAGCTCGACAACTTATTAACAGCTCCTCGAAGGTTTGTCACCATCTGTGTCTTCCCTTGTCTCGTGCTATAAACCAGGTTTGTAAAATGTAAGAGGCATTCAAAAAGTTTCTGTTCGAAGGCTCTACTGTCCAGAATCGGTATGCCAGTCAGACAAAATCGCCGTGAGCATTGAAGCAACCACCCACCGACACACCCAGCTGAAGACACTCGTTTGGTAAAGCAACGTGTTCTGCTTCGTGAATACGTCCCTAACGACCTGGTGCTCAACCGCGTCCCACATGAATCGTCGATGTTCCACCATCTTTTTTAAGGGACTGAAGGCACGATAATTGCACGGGGAGAGAGCAGAACTATAGGGGAGGTGCTCGAGTATCTCTCACTTGAGTTGGCGTAACTTCAGCCTTACGACAATTGCGGTACATGCGTGTTGTGTCGAATCATGACCAGGACATAACTTGGCGCACTATTCTACAACGCTAATTTTCGGTAGGCTTGGTGTCCCATATACATTCTTCATTCTCCGATGGATGTTTACCGGCGTTTTCCTTCGGCAGCCAAGAATACGTTGGTCCTATTTGGACACAGTTGGTAATAACGTCTCCTTAGTTTTCGTGTTCGGATTTACAGCACGCATATCGGAAACACAAATGTCACAATGCGCCCAAACAGAAACTTTTTAATTGTCGCCAGTAAAAATGGTTCGCAACGAATTTCATGCTCCTTAAGACAGGCAACGCAGCTTACATCGTCTGCCCAGCAAGTAAGTTCGGTTGCCTATCTTGAGGTGCAGGAAATATTTTCCGGGCCAGTTTTATTTCTCACACCCTGTACAAACTGCTCAACACTTCAGAATGAGTCTCTCACTTTGCAGCAGACAGTGCGCTGGTTTGAAACTTCCTTGCAAACTAAAACAGTGTACAGTAGTAAGACGCGAGCCCAGGAGCTTGGCATTTGCGTGGCTATGCTATTACAGTCCTTTTCCTCTCTTTATGTTTTATTCAGCAAATAAAACAAATTACAGTTAATATCAAAGAATTCTCCAGTCAGGTCACACGATTCGCCCTCACAGTTCTTCATTCCCTACCAAACCTTCAAGGAATGATATCACACATAGAATAAACTCATACTCTCTCTCTCTCTCTCTCTCTCTCTCTCTCTCTCTCGCTCACCCACCCATATACTCCTACAGTTCCTCCAAATATATTGATCCTCCGAGGGCCAATTGATCTCTGGTTCTCATAGTTCTCGAACTGGAGAATCCCTGTTGCAAGTATAGCCTGATTCTCTCCCATTACCCCATCACGCAGAGTAAAAACTTACAAGTTCCCATCCGCAGCTCCCCAAATCTGTGTCACATTTTCTCTATTGCTGATCTCGTCCCAGAAACATGTGCTCCGGGAGATGGCCATCAAGTCTCTAAATGCCATCTTCCAGCTGGTAGACAGAAGTACCAAAATCTCACGATTCAGCTAACTGACGTTACTACAGTCTCGTAAAAACAGATATATCTAAATCACCTGTTTTTAGGAACATCAATTAAATGTTTTTAATTTTTTATATGTTGTTTTAATGTCATTGTGTTTTAACAAACCTTATAAACTGAAAGAACCAGAGGTTGTAGAGAGTTTCAAGGAGAGCATAAGGGAACAATTGACAGGAATGGGGGAAAGAAATACAGTAGAAGAAGAATGGGTAGCTCTGAGGGATGAAGTATTGACGGCAGCAGACGATCAAGTAGGTAAAAAGACGAGGGCTAATAGAAATCCTTGGGTAACAGAAGAAATATTGAATTTAATTGATGAAAGGAGAAAACATAAAAGTGCAGTAAATGAAGCAGGCAAAAAGGAACGTCTCAAAAATGAGATCGACAGGAAGTGCAAAATGGCTAAGCAGGGATGGCTAGAGGACAAATGTAAGGATGTGAGGCTTGTCTCACTAGGGGTAAGATAGATACTGCCTACAGGAAAATTAAAGAGACCTTTGGGGAGAAGAGAACCACTTGTATGAATACCAAGAACTCATATGGATACCCAGTTCTAAGCAAAGAAGGGAAGGCAGAAAGGTGGAAGGAGTATATAGAGGGTTTATACAAGGGCGATGTGCTTGAGGACAATATTATGGAAATGGAAGAGGATGTAGATGAAGACGAAATGGGAGATAAGACGCTGCGTGAAGAGTTTGACAGAGCACTGAAAGACCTGAGTCGAAACAAGGCCCCGGGAGTAGACAACATTCCATTAGAACTACTGATGGCCTTGGGAGAGCCAGTCATGACAAAACTCTACCATCTGGTGAGCAAGATGTATGAGACAGGCGAAATACCCTCAGACTTCAAGAAGAATATAATAATTCCAATACCAAAGAAAGCAGGTGTTGACAGATGTGAAAATTACCGAATTATCAGTTTAATAAGTCACAGCTGCAAAATACTAACGCGAATTCTTTACAGACGAATGGAAAAACTGGTAGAAGCGGACCTCGGGGAAGATCAGTTTGGATTCCGTAGAAATGTTGGAACACGTGAGGCAATACTAACCTTACGACTTATCTTAGAAGAAAGATTAAGAAAAGGCAAACGTACGTTTCTAGCATTTGTAGACTTAGAGAAAGCTTTTGACAACGTTAACTGGAATACTCTCTTTCAAATTCTGAAGGTGGCAGGGGTAAAATACAGGGAGCGAAAGGCTATTTACAATTTGTACAGAAACCAGATGGCAGTTATAAGAGTCGAGGGGCATGAAAGGGAAGCAGTAATTGGGAAAGGAGTGAGACAGGGTTGTAGCCTCTCCCCGATGTTATTCAAGCTGTATATTGAGCATGCGGTGAAGGAAAGAAAAGTTAGGAGTAGGTATTAAAACCCATGGAGAAGAAATAAAAACTTTGAGGTTCGTAGATGACATTGTAATTCTGTCAGAGACAGCAAAGGACTTGGAAGAGCAGTTGAACAGAATGGACAGTGTCTTGAAAGGAGGATATAAGATGAAAATCAACAAAAGCAAAACGAGGATAATGGAATGTAGTCAAATTAAATCAGGTGATGCTGAGGGGATTAGATTAGGAAATGAGACACTTAAAGTAGTAAAGGAGTTTTGCTATTTAGGGAGTAAAATAACTGACGATGGTCGAAGTAGAGAGGATATAAAATGTAGACTGGCAATGGCAAGGAAATCGTTTCTGATGAAGAGAAATTTGTTAACATCGAGTATAGATTTAAGTGTCAGGAAGTCGTTTCTGAAAGTATTTGTATGGAGTGTAGCCATGTATGGAAGTGAAACATGGACGATAACTACTTTGGACAAGAAGAGAATAGAAGCTTTCGAAATGTGGTGCTACAGAAGAATGCTGAAGATAAGGTGGGTAGATCACGTAACTAATGAGGAGGTATCGAATAGGATTGGGGAGAAGAGAAGTTTGTGGCACAACTTGACTAGAAGAAGGGATCGGTTGGTAGGACATGTTTTGAGGCATCAAGGGATCACAAATTTAGCATTGGAGGGCAGCGTGGAGGGTAAAAATCGTAGAGGGAGACCAAGAGATGAATACACTAAGCAGATTCAGAAGGATGTAGGTTGCAGTAGGTACTGGGAGATGAAGAAGCTTGCACAGGATAGAGTAGCATGGAGAGCTGCATCAAACCAGTCTCAGGACTGAAGACCACAATAACAACAACATGGCTCAAGAGCTGTTACTCTAAGCTGCCAATAACTGCTCTTTGTGGGAAATAAATTACGACAAAAGTGAAAGAAACGGAGAATTAAGGGACATGATCATACATAGTGGCGAAACATCTTTATTCATTCTTGTTTGCAGCAGTACTTTTGTATTGTCGCCGCCTGATAGTCCGCACACGAGACAGGCCGTGCGGGCAGCCGCCCCGCCAGGAGAACGTGGGTAAACATCTTTCATCAACACTCAGATATTGTATGGCTTGGGCTGTATACCATGGAGTTACACGTCGCCTCCGCGGCGTCCAGGGACGTCTACCACACCGATACGCAGCAATGTCTGCAGGGCACTATTTTGCTACAGGACGTCACCTGCCCTCGAAGCGCCACGCGGGTATCCATTCGCGCCCGACTATTTAGACCAAAGCCGGACCGTTTGAAGTCAGTTCCCTCTGACTGCATCAGCAGCTCAATCTCACCGCTAGAAGTTGGCAGTGCCAAAAGTTTCTTCTCACCTCTCCACGCCAACGGACCCGGCCCAGTCCGTCATAGTTAGAGGTCTGCGCGGATAAGAAAAGTGCAATCCGCATCCGCACCGCATCCGCAAGGTCCTAATCCGCAACCGCATCCGCATCCGCAGCAATTAATCCGCATCCGCAAGTTCCTTATCCGCATCCACATATATTTAAGGTTTGAATGAGTAATTACCAGTAATACAGTAGTACTTAGAATTATGGTATGTAATGACATAGTTATTGTTAGGGTGCTATTTCTGCGACAACTTAACTACTTTTGACTTCTTAAATCACAGGAAATGCTCTATACCTACTTTAAAGCAGACCATTCCAAACAGGAAAGCATTGGCGCTCTGGAGCACACACACTAGCGACTCGCATCTCGTGTCATTGGAAACGCTATTTAAAAAAATTTAATTCAATGTAATAGTATTAAATGATGACAATACGTATATAGAAACAATTATCTTTCGCTGCTCTTATGCCAAGGCCGCGGTGGCCAAGCGGTTCTAGGCGCATCAGTCTGGAACCGCGCGGCCGCTACGGTCGCAGGTTCGAATCCTGCCTCGGGCAGGGACGTGTGTGATGTCCTTAGGTTAGTTAGGTTTAAATAGTTCCAAGTTCTAGGGGACTGATGACCTCAGATGTTAATTCCCATAGTGCTCAGGGCCATTTGAACCAAGCCATTCTTGTGCCAAGGCAGCTGAAAATGACGATGGTTTTAAACTGTTACTAGCATATTGCATCATTTACCGACGGTTTTTTTGCACGTTGTCACTCGGTCACTACAAAGCGCTAACTGAACGCAGAGGAAAATTGCAACGGGCACCTGTCTGGTAGACAGTGGGCAGGTTTGCCACCCAGAGAGCACTTTACAGGCCACACGAAAGACACGGTCGCGGAAACGGATTAGGCGCAGGTCTCTTGGGTACAGCTACGTCGGTCGCTCTACGCGGACCCTGCAAGATTCAAAAAAATGGTTCAAATGGCTCTGAGCACTATGGGACTTAACATCTATGGTCATCAGTCCCCTAGAACTTAGAACTACTTAAACCTAACTAACCTAAGGACATCACACAACACCCAGTCATCACGCCTGCAAGCTTCCAAGAATGTCAACATACTTGAAGTTTTCAACTAACATTGCAACATACGTACTGGGCAGATGCCATGCTCATTATCCGCAGATGACCCACGGATACCCGCGCCGGTCGCGATTTTATCCGACAAGTAACAAATACCGCGGATATCCGCGGATATACCCGCGCAGACCTCTAGTCATAGTCTTCGCCAGCAGAACTTCAGCCGGCAGCACCGGCCCACTAACGTCCCACGACGCCTACGACGACTCTAGGCTTCCTTGTCTAGCAACACCACAAAGAACGTCACATGGGAAATATGGGAATATGTCTGTTGTAAGCTGTTGTCTGGATATTCATCAAAGGACATTATAATTGAGCCTTGTTTTGTTACACAAGGATACTTCGCCTCGTCAGGATTGGCAGCAGGGAAGGTGTCAACACGCATAAGAATACAACCGCACGCCCCCCCATCCCCCACCCCCTCTCACCGTTTACAGGCACTCTCTCTTTCTCACTCCCTCTCTCTCTTTCTTCTTCCTCACAAAGGGATCGCGCTTACTCATCATCACCGATTTCGTCAAAATTTATGCTGACGGAAGTGGGTGATCCAATGGGCAAACGTTTAGGTAAAATGCTTTTTTCTTTTTTTTTGCGTGCGGTTTTGAAGAGCCACGAGCCTTTTAATATGTTAGCGTAGTTTTCAGGCAGCAGTTGGCGCAGTACTGTCGAAATTACAGTGGAGTCACACCGATACTGTACTATCATTGCCACAGATACTACTACAACGCCGCGCCAACGCAAGGTTGGCAGCCCGTCGTTGCCGAGCAAAGCGCACTCTAGCGGGCTGTGCAGCTCGACTGAACTCGAGTGTGCCTCGTTCACTTCTTAGCTAGATTTCAACCTAGGCAGAGGCACTTTCATAATCGGCCCTCAGCCAGTTTGTTTGCATAGATTCTCTGAGGAGGGACCATCAGGCTTAGTCCCTGAGAATATATTAGTTCATAGTATTCCATGTTTCGAGCTGCAGTCCTACAAACTACTGAAGATAAGTAATTTCATTGTACTATGTGTTTCTTGAATAATAATACTTGTCTCTAACAGTGTGCCGTACCGCATATTATTGCAACCTGGACTCCTTCAGCTCCTATCAACTCGGCCTCCTACTTATTTGCATTTAGTAACGAGCTGAAGACACCCACGCGTTTTGTGCCTCTAAACAGTGAGACAATAGATACCACAATGTTCCAAAAAAATGGTTCAAATGGCTCTGAGCACTATGGGACTTAACTGCTGTGGTCATTAGTCCCCTAGAACTTAGAACTACTTAAACCTAACTAACCTAAGGACATCACACACATCCATGCCCGAGGCAGGATTCGAACCTGCGTCCGTAGCGGTCACGCGGTTCCAGACTGTAGCGCCTAGAACCGCTTGGCCACTCCGGCCGGCCCACAATGTACCAAGTTGTATGAAAAGATCCTGGAGAGCACAATCCGAACAAGGGTCGAAAGCAAATTGAGAGAGGAACAGCATGGCTTCACACCCGGGAGGTCAACTGTTGACCTCATATCTGCAGAGAGGCAGCTCTAGAAGCACCACTATGAATGTGGGGAAGGCCTTGTGATGAGATTTCTCTATATAGAAGCGACATTTGATAATGTTTGTAGCAGAACGGCCTGGAAAGAACTAGAAAAGAAAGGTTGGCAAAAGGACGAAAGGCAGAGTGGAGGAGATGTACGTGGAAATCCGATTGCACGAAAGTGGGAAATGGGAGGACGGATTGGTTCTAGCAAAGATGTGGTGCGAAACTGGGCAATGCATTGTCATCTCTGCTCGTCATTGTGGTCTTGGATGAAGTAATGACTAAGGTAGCGGAAAAACCGGAGAAGGCCACATGAAAGCAGTGGTGCTTGCCGATGACTTGATTTGGCGAAACAGGGACGAGGAAATCCAGGAACAGCTGGATCCTTGGGAAGCAACGGTGAGACAATATGGAATGAAATTTTTTGTAAACAAATGTGAGATCCTGGTTACAGCTAAGAAGAGAGGTAGACCAACTGTCGGAATAAGGATTGGCGGTGAACAGTTGAACATGTTGAAAGTGTCAAGTAGTTGGATGTGTGACATAGGAAAATGGAAGAAATGATCAGTGAACGTGGCAGACAAGCAGAAGTATTCCGGCAAAGTGTTAGGAGGCTGGTTTGGAAGAAAGACGTCCCGCTATAGAGCAATGAAGTAATAATTAGAAGTTACTACGTCCAAATTCTGACTTATGCATCTGAAACTGGATAATGAAAAAAAAAAAAGATATGTAAGCAGATTACAGGCATGTGAAATGAAGTTCCTCAGAAGTAGGATATAAGTACAAAGAGAGATGGGGCGAGGAATGAAAGGTGAAGGGCAACAGTCAAAGATAAACCCTTGAAGGGCTAAGATGGTATGGGCACTGAAAGAGAATGGAAGAAGATTCCCAAGAAGATACATGTAATGCAGATGTTAAGGAAACGACCAAGAGGAATACCAAAGGACAGATGGCTGAAAGTTGTAAAGGAGTGTGGTGAATAAAATAGACGAGGACTGTTCCAGAATGAACACAGAAAGATGGTGGGAAAACAGGACTAGAGGGCGAGGCTTATTTTCCCAGCAGACCCAGCCTTGGGCTAGAAACTGTTCAAGATGATGATGATGATGATGATGATGGTGATGGTGATGGTGATGGTGATGTTGTTGATGATGATGATGGTTGGCTCAGCGGAAAGGGTACAGAATTGTAATGCAAGGGGCGTGGGGTCGAGTACTAGAGCAGAACTTTTTTTCATCTTCAGTTTTGCATTACGTATACTGCAAGTAAACCGAAATAATGCTGCATATATTGTATTTATTAACTTTGTCAGAAAAGGCTTGAAAACGAAAGGCAGTGGAAATTTTGGCATTGCAGACAGATTTCCAGGAAGTGATTGTAAGGCGTACACGAGAAGTTTTTATATAAAATTAGATGCTTTATTATTTTACAGTTGATGTTTCCCATGTTCCGGTGTGATATTCACTGAAAAAACAAAGGAAACAGTAATTTTCTTGGCATCTTGCACATGTTATAAGCACAGAATTTTTTACAGTTTTATGGTAGTTTTAAAGTTTCTGTAAAAAAAAAAAAAAGCAAGGTCGGTTTGCATTTATTAAAGGTTCTCAAACTACACAGTTTGGCAGCAAACCATGAGCAAACCATAATTTCGCCTAATATTGGCAAGGGTAGCTGTTGATAAACAATGGAATGTATTTTGATGTACTCTTCTCGGGATGCGATTTCTTTTTATTTCTCGATAAGAGAAGTTTTGAAGCTTGTTGGTCGAATTCTTTGCCTGACTATAAAATCAGATATCGCAAATTTGTACAAGCGGAATGCATTTGACGGGAATCTAATACCACGCGATGCCAATGCTCCTTCATAATGAAAAAATCTCATCGTATAATAATAGTGGATTTCTTTGTACAGCTCCACATGGCAATCAACAGAAGAAATTAATTCTCCCGCACGTAGGGCTTTATTTGCAATCTCAGATTTGCCTTGGCTTTCCATTTCACGCCTTTCATGAAAATATTCATGAACAATATATTGAGCATTATTTCGAAAAGGGACTCTACTTCACGACCCTCGGATTACGATTCAGTACTCATTCTCTGTGCCAAGCACTAACTTGAGATTACGCTAATGTAAATGGCGGATTTTTTTCTCCCTAAACGTCAGGCAATCTGGAGCTCCCATTTCTGTCACTGTCATTTCTGGCCAAAATCTCGTAAATTTGAACGAAATCGGTGATGACGGCTAGCCACGGACCCCTTGTTAGTGTGTGTGTGTGTGTGTGTGTGTGTGTGTGTTTTTTTTTTTTTTTTGTTAATCATCTTCCAGCTGATGGACCCTATATGGTGCAGAAAGGACGATTACAGCTGGCCATCCCATGGATATAGACATCATCGGAGGCATATTTGCTAAATGCAACTGGGGGAATATATAATTTCCATATACTACAGACTGCCGCAATTCACCTTCTCCGGCAACACAGGCGCAAGCACACAAACACGAGCGCGCGCGCGTACACACACACACACACACACACACACACACACACAC
The DNA here is from genome assembly GCF_023898315.1 of Schistocerca nitens. Classification (NCBI taxonomy): domain Eukaryota; kingdom Metazoa; phylum Arthropoda; class Insecta; order Orthoptera; family Acrididae; genus Schistocerca; species Schistocerca nitens. Next base: position 130,082,510 of record NC_064622.1, read on the forward strand.
ACACACACGCACTTGTACTGGCACCTTCTGGAAATAAATCAATGTCCCGTGTAGAAAAGAAGAGATGAGAGGGAAACTGGGACAGAGGACAAAAGGGGACTACGTGAAAAGGGATACTAAGCAGGCACGCAGGAACGAGGATAATGTGCAGGTAGCGGCTGCGCGAAGCTGTCTGCACTGCACTGACAACGGTCAGTTGTGTTTATAGCAGGATCATGGGGCGACTGGGGGGGGGGGGGGCAAGGGTAGTGGAGGGGGTCGTTGATGACGCAGAACGGTCGGTTGCTGTGAACCCAGTACGTCTACATCCAGAAATATACTCGGCTGGCAAATGAAAGGCAGGGAGCTTATAGGATGTCCATTGTTGCTCGTAGCCCAATAGGAGAACGTCTCTCATACGGTACGTTCTTTGAAAAGAGTATTATCTGTGAACTATCCCCTCCCCCCCCCCCCTCCCGTCCCCACGTAGATTTCGTTCAATCCCACGTCAAATCGCGCCCCTCGGGCCTTCTGAATCGGTCAGTCACGGCTTTTTAGCATTACGCAAATAGTATTTCCAACAGGATTGTTTGTATTCTGCGAAAACGTGATGTGAAAGGTATATTTCGACCACTGGGGGTCTGTGAAGGGTGACTTTGGTTTGCGTAAGGTGGATGTCAACCGTATCCATAGCAACTGTGTAATACCATACACTGGTCGGACTATCAGGACCGTGGTCAGCAGTGTGTTGAGGTCAAAAAAAAAAAAAAAAAATGGCTCTGAGCACTATGGGACTTAACTGCTGAGGTCATCAGTCCCCTAAAACTTAGAACTACTTAAACCTAACTAACCTAAGGACATCACACACATCCATGCCCGAGGCAGGACTCGAACCTGCGAGTGTAGCGGTCGCGCGGTTCCAGGCTCTACAGCCTAGAACCGCTCGGCCACTCTGGCCGGCAGTGTGTTGAGCCTAAGTGTCACACATCCTTACAACAGCCGACCAACTGTGCTATTACAGAGCGTTGCCTTAACACCAGTCACTCTATCGAAAATAATACATGTATTTTGGCATGTAATTCGAGCTATTGCGGCAGCATCATTAAAAAAGCATTTGAGATTAAATTAGAGAATGACTTTATAAATAGAGATGAAAGTTTTTGTTCAAATTCTACACGGGAAAGTGGCCTGTCCCCGGTCAAACAACAAATGGACAGTGTTAAAATTACTTGCTGATCCGTTGGTAGTTAATACTCGATATCGATAACTTCTGACGTTGGTCATCTTTGATTGTATGGCGCCGGTAATGCTTACGGTGTGTAAGTGTGTGTGTGTGTATGTTTGTGCGTGCGTGCGCACGTGCGCGATCGCGCGTTCGTTTTATTTCGACATATGTCCCGCAATACTTGTGTTTTCAGTTTCCCTGGACGGCGCTCTCTCGATGCATTTGTGCCGTGAAAATGGCTTTGTGTGCAAACGGCGATAGTTTCTACTGCATGTCTTCGTCCTTGCCAAACCCTACTTTGGCCACCAAACTCGCCGGATCTGTCGGCAATTGAGAATGTTTGGAGCATTATAGGAAGGGCGCTCCAGCCAGTTCGTGATTTTGACGATTTAACGCAACTGCACACAGTTTGCTACGATATCCCTCAGGAGGACGTCCTACAAGTCTGCCCATCAATGCCAAACCGAATAACTGCTTGCATAAGGACCAGAGGTGGACCAACTCGTTAACAACTTTCTTAATTTGTAAAGTTAGAATAAATCATCCAATTTTTCTAAAATTGCAATAATTTGTCTCTCTGTACATGCAAATCACATCTGTCGATTTCCGTCCCATTCGAATAATTTCTTCGTGATGCGTCAGTTTTTATTTTATTATTATTATTTATTTACACGGATTCGCCAGCTAAGGACCACGTTACAAATTTTATTTCATGTTCACTTTTTTCTTTCTCTCCTCTCGGGCTGCTCTTCTGCCTGCTGCCATTTTTTCCAGATGTTCAGCTGTTATTTTCCTGTTGGTCTTCGGGTTTGGAGCCTCCTGAGAAACCACAAATTCAGTTATTGCCTTTCTGTATTTGTCCTATTCATTGCGTCCATTTCTGTAAGTCCAATTTCACCGAGGTCTTTCCTTATTGGTTCAAATGACTCTGAGCACTATGGGACTTAACATCTGAGGTCATCAGTCCCCTAGAACTTATAACTACTTAAATCTAACTAACCTGAGGACATCACACACATCCATGCCCGAGGCAGGATTCGAAACTGCGACCGTAGCAGTCGCGCTGTTCCAGAGTGAAGCGCCTAGCCGGCCGCGGTGGTCTAGCGGTTCTAGGCGCTCAGTCCGGAACCGCGCGACTGCTACGGTCGCAGGTTCGAATTCTGCCCCGGGCATGGATGTGTGTGATGTCCTTAGGTTAGTTAGGTTTAAGTAGTTCTAAGTTCTAGGGGACTGATGACCACGGATGTTAAGTCCCACAGTGCTCAGAGCCATTTGAACCATTTTTTGAAGCGCCTAGAACCGCTCGGCCACCACGGCCGGCCCTTTCCTTATTCCTTGCAACCAAGAGTTGTGTGTTTTCCTCTGTTGAATGATATCGAAGATTTTCTTCGGTAATCTGCCATCATCCATTCTCACCAGATAACCAAAGAACATCAGTCTTCTCTTTCTCATTTCCGTTGTGACTGATTTAATTGGTATATCTTCTCATTGTTCACTTTACCCGTTTTTCACCAATTCTTTTGTGTCCACCAAGAATCTTCCTCAGAATTACTCTTTCCTTCTTCTAGAACTCATCTATTAGTCCTTTGTTCTTGAGGGAGAGTGTTTCGGCTGCATATTGAACTACTGTTCTCGTCACTGTATTGTAGTGTAATGACTTTGCATTTCGAGACAAGCTTTTTTTTTTGCGCAGCTTCTGTGTTAAAATCTGTGCCCTCTTAAGCTTAGCTACTCGAAGTTTGACACCTTTTTATTTTATTACATTTATTTTTTATTTTTTAGGAGTGTACAAATGTAAGTCACTTGGTGAATTCGCTACGTATGAGGTGATTTGTGATGCCGGTAGCTTTTCCCGGGCAGTCAGCACGAGTCATGATCAGTTCAAGGTCAGCAAGCTCTCACAACAGCGACGGAGGTAAAGGAACACAGAGAGAACCGTGGGGAATTCCGCGCCGTTTAGCAGCACTCGACGCCCACTCAGCAAGCAGGCATTTAGGGTTCGTGATGCCTTGTGGTTCGCCCTAGAGAAGGGCACCAGGGAGTGGTCGTTAGCACTTCTATCTCTAAGCTGTCAGTTGTTGTTTGCTCTCTCAGAAGTGAATGATTCGATAAGGTGTGATTAATTTTCTCATCAGCAGTAGAAAGTACGATAATAGAATTTCTGCAACTCCTTTGATAAGATTATGATATCTTCCCAATCAGCACTGTGCGAGCATAGACCCACCCGGCGTTAAGTATAGAAAGGATCTATATCCGAAGCACAAACAAATCACCACGAATACTGCTTGAATGAATACTCATAGGTGAAAAAAAAATGTTTTTCTTCTAGATTTGTGGTTTTAACAGGGTCCACAGAAGATAAATCAACTCTGCCTCAGATTGTAATTAATCTACCGTTTGGGGGAAAAAAGGGAAAGAGAAATGATGTACAACGAGAACTGGTTAATCGTGCAATGATGAAGTTGTACAACTAAGGAACAGTTATCTGGACTTGTATGTCCTGGAATCTACCACTAGACACAAAGGACGCAACTGAAAAAAAAGAGAAACTAGGAAACAGAAGAATTTGATCTCCTTATTGCGAGACAGGGAGTAATGGTAGGTAATAACGATGTCTATTCCAGGTAGAGAAACTGGCCTGTAGTTCCAAGAAAAATACGTAGCTTTTAATCTTCTTGGGATAAATGTTCTTTCAAACGAGCTCACTAACCGACTGTTTAATTACTGTACTAACAACAACATAGTAATAATAATAATAATAATAATAATAAACCCCGTGGAGGCCCGGGAAAAGAATAGGCCTCCGGTATGTTCTGCCAGTCGTAAAAGGTGACGAAAAGAACAAACCACTAATAGGGCTAACCCCCCTTTTAGTGTGATTAGTTGGTTCAGGACAGAACTAAAGAAGCCTCGGACAAGCGCCGTCATGGTCGGGGACGACGTTTGAACCCTATGCCCGCCCACAATGGTAACGACACTGCTAGCCAACTGGAAAATGATTTAAATCCAAATAGAGGTGTTTTTCAGTATATGCTTCCTGCAACCACCCTAGAACGAAAACAAAGACACAGGATGAGATGGTCAGATGAAGATAACCGACACCTCATGTTCTGTTATTACCAAGCAACAAACCTAGGAACCAACTGAATACAGATCACAAGTATACACAACATTTATTATCAGATACCCGGAATTAAAATTTTTAACGGAACAACGACCAGCTGATCAGATCCGTGTAATAATAAAAAATAACAGGATACCCCAGTCAGAATTAGAAAACATCAAACAACAAGTACGACAAATACTGGAACAAAATAATGTGCAATCAGAAGAAGAAAATACAGTAATGGACTCAAACATCCCAGAGCAAACAAACAAAGAACAACACGCATCAATTAAACAATCAAAGGAAAACGAAATCTTAAGACAGCCACCAGAACAAGCACAAATAGAACTCGAAGTAACACACATGTTAGATATAGAAGAAAAATTTCAGCTGACATATATAGAATACAAAGACACAAATACGGACATTAGACCATTCTTGCATAGACCACCAAATAACCCACAAGTCGAAACAACAATAAAAACTATCAACACAATCATACACAACAAAATAAATGAAAACCTACTGGTTTATATAGGAGCACTCACTACACTAAATATACACACTAGGCAGAGATCAGAAATAACCAACACACAGAAGAAACCCACACAACCAGCATGGCAACACAGGCTACAGATCAGAATAGAAAAACTGAGAAAAGACATCGGACAGCTAACACAATTTATAAGAAATGAAATGTCAGAAAAGAAACGAAAAAGGTTAGGTAAAATCTCACAACAAGAAGCGATAGAGCAATTAGATGAAAAGAAGCAGAAATTACAAGCATTGGCCAAACGACTTAGAAGATACAAAAAAAGTGAAAATAGAAGGAAACAAAACCAAACATTCAACACAAACCAAAAGAAATTTTACCAGACAATAGATAACACACACATTAAAATAGACAATCCACCAAACATAACAGACATGGAACACTTCTGGAGCAACATATGGTCAATCCCGGTACAACATAACAGGCATGCACGGTGGATACAAGCAGAAACATATACATACAAGATGATACCACAAATGCCTGAAGTGATAATTTTGCAACATGAAGTCACCCAAGCAATTAATTCTACTCACAACTGGAAAGCCCCTGGAAAAGATAAAATAGCAAATTTCTGGCTAAAGAAGTTCACCTCAACACATTCACATCTAACTAAATTATTTAACAGTTACATTGCAGACCCATACACATTCCCTGATACACTTACACATGGAATAACTTATCTGAAACCTAAAGATCAAGCAGACACAGCAAACCCAGCCAAATATCGCCCCATAAAATGCCTACCAACAATATACAAAATATTAACTTCAGTCATTACACAGAAATTAAAGACACATACAACACAGAAAAAAATTATAAATGAAGAACAAAAAGTCTGTTGCAAAGGAGCACGAGGATGTAAAGAGCAACTGATAATAGATGCAGAGGTGACATATCAAGCTAAAACTAAACAATGGTCGCTACACTACGCATACATTGATTACCAAAAAGCCTTTGATAGTGTAGCCCACTCATGGTTACTACAAATATTGGAAATATACAAAGTAGATCCTAAACTGATACAGTTCCTAAACATAGTAATGAAAAATTGGAAAACCACACTTAATATCCAAACAAATTCAAATAATATCACATCACAGCCAATACAGATTAAGTGTGGAATATATCAAGGAGACTCATTAAGTCCTTTCTGGTTCTGCCTTGCTCTGAACCCTCTATCCAACATGCTAAATAATACAAATTATGGATACAATATTACTGGAACATACCCACACAAAATCACACATTTGCTATACATGGATGATCTAAAACTACTGGCAACAACAAATCAACAACTCAACCATTTACTGAAGATAACAGAAGTATTCAGCAATGATATAAATATGGCTTTTGGAACAGACAAATGTAAGAAAAATAGCACAGTCAAGGGAAAACACACTAAACGGGAAGATTACATATTGAATAACCACAGCGACTGCATAGAAGCGATGGAAAAAACAGTTGCCTATAAATATCTAGGATACAGACAAAAAATAGGAATAGATAATACAAATATTAAAGAAGAACTAAAAGAAAAATATAGGCAAAGACTAACAAAAATACTGAAAATAGAATTGACAGCAAGAAACAAGACAAAAGCTATAAATACTTATGCTATACCAATACTGACCTACTCATTTGGAGTAGTGAAATGGAGTAACACAGACCTAGAAGCACTCAATACACTTACACGATCACAATGCCACAGATATAGAATACATCACATACATTCAGCAACAGAAAGATTCACATTAAGCAGAAAGGAAGGAGGAAAAGGATTTATCAACACAAAAAAACCTACATTATGGACAGGTACACAATTTAAGAAAATTCTTTCTAGAACGAACAGAAACTAGCAAAATACACAAAGCAATCACTCATGTAAATACATCGGCTACACCACTGCAATTTCATAACCACTTCTACAACCCTTTAGATCACATAACATCAACAGATACGAAGAAAGTAAATTGGAAAAAGAAAACACTACATGGCAAGCACCCGTATCATCTAACACAGCCACACATCGATCAAGACGCATCCAACACATGGCTAAGAAAAGGCAATATATACAGTGAGACGGAAGGATTCATGATTGCAATACAGGATCAAACAATAAACACCAGATATTACAGCAAGCATATTATTAAAGATCCCAATACCACAACAGATAAATGCAGACTTTGCAAACAACAAATAGAAACAGTAGATCACATCACAAGCGGATGTACAATACTAGCAAATACAGAATACCCCAGAAGACATGACAATGTAGCAAAAATAATACATCAACAGCTTGCCTTACAACATAAACTTATACAACAACACGTTCCCACATACAAGTATGCAACACAAAATGTACTGGAGAATGATGAATACAAATTATACTGGAACAGAACCATTATAACAGATAAAACAACACCACATAACAAACCTGACATCATACTCACCAATAAAAAGAAGAAATTAACACAACTAATCGAAATATCCATATCCAATACAGCAAATATACAAAAAAAAAACAGGAGAAAAAATTGAAAAATACATCCAACTGGCTGAGGAAGTCAAGGACATGTGGCATCAGGATAAAGTTGAGATTATACCAATTATACTATCAACTACAGGAGTCATACCACACAATATCCACCAGTACATCAATGCAATACAGCTACATCCAAACTTATATATACAACTACAGAAATCCGTAATTATTGATACATGTTCAATTACCCGAAAGTTCCTAAATGCAATATAACATATACTGTACAGTTAAAAGGAAGTCACGCTTGATCAAGGTCCGCGTCACTTTCCATTTTTGACCAGACATGACGACTGAGTAAAGAATGGTTCAAATGGCTCTGAGCACTATGGGACTCAACTGCTGTGGTCATAAGTCCCCTAGAACTTAGAACTACTTAAACCTAACTAACCTAAGGACAGCACACAACACCCAGCCATCACGAGGCAGAGAAAATCCCTGACCCCGCCGGGAATCGAACCCGCGAACCCGGGCGTGGGAAGCGAGAACGCTACCGCACGACCACGAGATGCGGGCTGACTGAGTAAAGAAAGAAATAATAATAATAATAATAATGTTTTACCTCCCATTGTGACAGAAGTTGGTTGGGACTTGACGTGCTACAGACGCGCAATTTAACCGACAGGAAGAAGATGCTGTGATATGCAAATGATTAGCTTTTCAGAGGATTCACACAAGGTTGGCGCCGGTGGCGACACCTACAACGTGCTGACATGAGGAAAGTTTCCAACCGATTTCTCATACACAAACAGCAGTTGACTGGCGTTGCCTGGTGAAACGTCGTTGTGATGACTCGTGTAAGGAGGAGAAATGCGTACCATCACGTTTCCGACTTTGATAAAGGTCGGATTGTAGCCTATCGCGATTGCGGTATATCGTATCGCGACATTGCTGCTCGCTTTGGTCGAGACCCAATGAATGTTAGCAGAATATGGAATCGATGGGTTCAGGAGGGTAATACGGAACGCCGTGCTGGATCCCAACGGCCTCGTATCACTAGCGGTCGAGATGACAGGCATCTTATCCGCATGGCTGTAACGGATCGCGCTGCTACGTCTCGATCCCTGAGTCAACAGATGTGGACGTTTGCAAGACAACAACCATCTGCACGAACAGTTCGACGACGTTTGCAGCAGCATGTAGTATCAGCTCGGAGACGATGGCTGCGGTTACCCTTGACGCTGCGTCACAGACGGGAGCGCCTGCAATGGTGTACTCAACGACGAACCTGGGTGCACGAATAGCAAAATGTCATTTTTTCAGATGAATCCAGGTTCTGTTTACAGCATCATGATGGTCGCATCCGTGTTTGGCGACATGGCGGTGAACGCACACTGGCGTATCACACGGCGTAATGGTATGGGGTGCCATTGGTTACACGTCTCGGTCACCTCTTGTTCTAATTGACGGCACTTTGAACAGTGGACGTTACATTTCAGATGTGTTACGACACGTGGCTCTACCCATCATTCTATCCCTGCGAAAGCCTACGTTTCAACAGGAAAATGCACGATCGCATGTTGCAGGTCGTGTACGGGCCTTTCTGGACACAGAAAATGTTCTACTGCTGCCCTGGCCAGCACATTCTCCAGATCTCTCACCAGTTGAAAACGTCTGGTAAATTGTGGCCGTGCAAGTGGCTCGTCACAGTACACCTGTCACTACTTTTGATGAACTGTGGTATCGTGTTGTAGCTGCTTGGGCAGCTGTACCTGTACACGCCATTACAGCTCTGTTTGACTCAATGTCCAGGTGTATCAAGGCCGTTATTACGGCCAGAGGTGGTAGAACCTGGGTTACTGATTTCTCAGGATCTATGCGCCCAAATTGCGTGAAAAATGTAATCACATTTCAGTTCTAGTTTAAGGTATTTGTCCAATGAATACCCGCTTATCATCTGCATTTCTTCTTGGTGTAGCAATTTTAATGACTAGTAGTGTAGCTTGCGCTTGTATGTGATGTAGACACTTAACGTTTATAATGTCATTTCTCTTGGACGCCTACGTGCTACTTACGACAATTTTGTAAGGCCTGCGTGTTATAGGCAACTATTATCATCATTGTTTGCCTTGATGATGTAACCTGTGTGTCCTAAGGTATGTAACTAAATTTATATCTATACATGTTACATAAGTGGAATCCAGGCGCACTTTTATAGTTTTTTCTGTCCTCCCTCGACCTGCTGATGGCGGATTTAGTTTCACCGAAACCGGTAATCATGGAATAAAAAGAATTCCTGCGATCTTGGCTGCCAGTTTATTGTTTTGAAAGTTGCATTATAACCAACCCGTATAATAAGGATAACGGACTGTAACCCGCCTAAATCATATCGAATTGAGAGAATAAGATTACGAAATGACGCAGTAAAACTAGTTCTGCTATAGGAGCTGCTAAATACTCTGATGGAAAAAAATCGCAACATCAAGATAGAATTGTGAGACATAAACTAAAGGTGGTCGCCGTGTTTCTACATCTGAAAGATGATTGTTCCCGTTTCGCGCCAGTCGCATAAGAGCGGCACTAATAGTGCCACTATGAGGATCCAAATCAGGTTTGCTTTAAACACACGTTGTAGCTGTCGCGAGCGTTAGTTATCTCTGAGACTGGACGTAGTGAGTCGATGTTCGTCAAGGCTACAAAAACGCCATTATCTACACCTTACTGAGTTTGAAAGAGGTAGCGTAATAGGGCTACGAGAAGCTGTATGTTCCTTCTGCAATCTTGCAGAAAGGGTCGGCAGGAACGCAGCCACTGTACATGATTGCTGGCAGCAATGGTCACGAGAATGTACGGTCGTAAGAAGACCGGGCTCCGAACGGCCAATTGGGACCACCGAGAGGGAAGACCATCGTGTTCAGCCTACAGCTCTGGCGTATCGTACTGCATCTGCAGTAGCAGTTCAAGCAGCAGTTGGCCTCACTGTGACACAACCAACTGTTACAAATCTAATGCTTCAAGGGCAGCTCCGCCCCGTAGTGACTCCAAACCATCGCCATTTGCAGTCTCAAGCGAGAGCTTAATGGAGAGCAGGGTGGAGGTCTGTTGTGTTTTCTGATGAGACCTGGTTCTGCCTCGGTGCCAGTGATGGGCGGGTATTGCTTACAACGGGGCCAGTTGAGGAACTGCAACTAACCTGCCTGCATGCTAGACACAATGGACCTATGCCTGGAGTTATGATCTGGAGTGTCAATCTGGTGATTCTACCTGTTGTGCTACCATTCATGAACGGCATTCCAGGGCGTGTTTTACGACAGAATAACGCTCTCCTACTTACCGCTGTTGTAACCCAACATGCTCCATAGGCTGCCGACATGTTGCCTTGCATTGCTGGATCGCCAAATCGGTCTTCAATCGAGCACATGTGAAACATGATCGGACGTCAACTCCAGCGTCATCCACGTACGGCATTAATCGTCCCTGTATTGACCGACCAAGTGTAACAGGCATGGAACTCCATACCACTGACATCTGGCACCTGTACAATACAATGCAGGCACGTTTTCATGCTTGCATTCAACATTCTGGCGGCTACACCAGTTTTCAATGTACCAGCATTTCACATTTGCAATGTCCTATCTCGCGCTTGCATTAACCTGTGTTCTTGCGCTGTTAATCACTTACGTATGTTTTCTAGACAAACGCATTCGCGCAATTCGTAACTCTACATTAATTGTTGGAGTTGCAATTTTATATGTCAGGGTAGTTAAAAAAACTTTGTGTCCTGCCTTACTGCAGGTCTTGTCATGGGGGAAGCCTCGTCAGAGAAGTCCACCGCATGAGCGTCTAGGGAAGTGATTCCAGTGGTGGTTTCCCGTTGCCTTCCACTGATGATGATGAAATGATAATGAGGACAACACAACACCCAGTCCCTGAGCGGTGAAAATCTCCAGCCAGCCGGGAATCGAACCCGGGCTCCGTGGCGTGACAGATCGTTGCGCTGACGACTCAGCTATCGGGGCGGACTCAGGATAGTTGATGATGATTAATTTTAATCAAAATATCCACGGGTGTACCGCCGGTCTACAGTGTCCAACGGGCACAATATTTCGGCGATCATACATGTAGCCATCATCAGGTGAACTGACGGACTGAGCTCCTGTGAACGTGCCGGCACGGAGATCCGTACGCTATGGCTGCACAGAGGGAACTGGGTTCGGTCGCGGCGGCGGCCGATTTAAAAACCCTCCGCTCACGACGCGCTCCCTCCGCTGTCCGCGTCCCGCGCCACGGTCGCGCGGTGGAACAGATTGCGACGGCGTCTGAGATGACGTCGGAGTGATGGCTCTGTCCGACGTGGTCGTCACAACTATACGTTTGCTCGATTTACTCTTGATTAACCCAATCGCTGGTTCCCAAGCCTTGCTAAGATTATAGCCACAGTCACGGTTTGTGAGGTGCAAATTTCGATGGCCTCTCTAACAACGCTGTCCCCGTATCTCGACGTCTGTACCAGAATCCTCGTGCGTTCATACTCCATAGGTTAAAGTTAGATATAGTGGGAATTAGTGAAGTTCGATGGCAGGAGGAACAAGACTTTTGGTAAGGCGAATACAGGGTTATAAATACAAAGTCAAACAGGGGTAATGCAGGAGTAGGTTTAAGAATAAATAAAAAAATAGGAATGCGGGTAAGCTACTACAAACAGCATAGTGAACGCATTATTGTGGCCAAGATAGACACGAAGCCCACGCCTACTACAGTAGTACAAGTTTATATGCCAACTAGCTCTGCAGATGACGAAGAAATTGAAGAAATGTATGATGAAATAAAAGAAATTATTCAGATTGTGAAGGGAGACGAAAATTTAATAGTCATGGGTGACTGGAATTCGGTAGTAGGAAAAGGGAGAGAAGGAAACGTAGTAGGTGAATATGGATTGGGGGTAAGAAATGAAAGAGGAAGCCGCCTGGTAGAATTTTGCACAGAGCACAACTTAATCATAGCTAACACTTGGTTCAAGAATCATAAAAGAAGGTTGTATACATGGAAGAAGCCGGGAGATACTGACAGGTTTGAGATAGATTATATAATGGTAAGACAGATTTAGGAACCAGGTTTTAAATTGTAAGAAATTTCCGGGGCGGAAGTGGATCATTACCACAATCTATTGGTTATGAACTGTAGATTAAAACTGAAGAAACTGTAAAAATGTGGGAATTTAAGGAGATGGGACCTGGATAAACTGACTAAACCAGAGGTTGTACAGAGTTTCAGGGAGAGCGTAAGGGAACAACTGGCAGGAATGAGGGAAAGAAATACAGTAGAAGAAGAATGGGTAGCTTTGAGGGATGAAATAGTGAAGGCAGCAGAGGATCAAGTAGGTAAAAAGACGAGGGCTAGTAGAAATCCTTGGGTAACAGAAGAAATATTGAATTTAAATGATGAAAAAATGCAGTAAATGAAGCAGGTCACAATGAATACAAACGTCTCAAAAATGAGATCAACAGAAAGTGCAAAATGGCTAAGCAGGGATGGCTAGAGGATAAATGTAAGGATGTAGAGGCTTATCTCACTAGGGGTAAGATAGATGCTGCCTACAAGAAAATTAAAGAGACCTTTGGAGAAAAGAGAACCACTTGTATGAATATCAAGAGCTCAGATGGAAACCCAGTTCTAAGCAAAGTAGGGAAAGCAGAAAGGTGGAAGGAGTATATAGAGGGTTTATACAAGGGCGATGTACTTGAGGACAATATTATGGAAATGGAAGAGGATGTAGATGAAGATGAAATGGGAGATAAGATACTGCGTAAAGAGTTTGACAGAGCACTGAAAGACCTGAGTCGAAACAAGGCCCCGGGAGTAGACAACATTCCATTAGAACAACTGACGGCCTTGAGAGAGCCAGTCCTGACAAAACTCTACCATCTGTTGAGCAAGATGTATGAGACAGGCGAAATACCCTCAGACTTAAAGAAGAATATAATAATTCCAATCCCAAAGAAAGCAGGTGTTGACAAATGTGAAAATTACCGAACTATCAGTTTAATAAGTCACAGCTGCAAAATACTAACGCGAATTCTTTACAGACGAATGGAAAAACTAGTAGAAGCCGACCTTGGGGAAGAGCAGTTTGGATTCCGTAGAAATATTGGAACACGTGAGGCAATACTGACCCTATGGCTTATCTTAGAAGCTAGATTAAGGAAAGACAAACCTACGTTTCTAGCATTTGTAGACTTAGAGAAAGCTTTTGACAATGTTGACTGGAATACTTTCTTTCAAATTTTGAAGGTAGCAGGGGTAAAATATAAGGAGCGAAAGGCTATTTACTATTTGTATAGAAACCAAATGGCAGTTATAACAGTTGAGTGGCATGAAAGGGAAGCAGTGGTTGGGAACGGGGTGAGACAGGGTTGTAGCCTCTCCCCGATGTTATTCAAGCTGTATATTGAGCATGCAGTGAAGGAAAGAAAAGAAAAGTTAGGAGTAGGTATTAAAACCCATGGAGAAGAAATAAAAACTTTGAGGTTCGTAGATGACATTGTAATTCTGTCAGAGACAGAAAAGGACTTGGAAGAGCAATTGAACGGAATGGATAGTGTCTTGAAGGGAGGATATAAGATGAACATCAACAAAAGCAAAACAAGGATAATGGAATGTAGTCGAATTAAGTCGGGTGATGCTGAGGGTATTAGATTAGGAAATGAGACACTTAAAGTAGTAAAAGAGTTTTGCTATTTGGGGAGCAAAATAACTGATGATGGTCGAAGTACAGAGGATATAAAATGTAGACTGGCAATGGGAAGGAAAGCGTTTCTGAAGAAGAGGAATTTGTTAACATCGCGTATAGATTTAAATGTCAGGAAGTCGTTTCTGAAAGTATTTGTATGGAGTGTAGCCATGTATGGAAGTGAAACATGGACGATAAATAGTTTAGATAAGAGAATAGAAGCTTTCGAAATGTGGTGCTACAGAAGAATGCTGAAGATTAGATGGGTAGATCACATAACTAATGAGGAGTTGTTGAATAGGATTGGGGAGAAGAGAAGTTTGTGGCACAACTTGACTAGAAGAAGGGATCGGTTGGTAGGACATGTTCTGAGGCATCAAGGGATCATCAATTTAGTATTGGAGGGCAACGTGGAGGGTAAAAATCGTAGAGGGAGACCAAGAGATGAATACACCAAGCAGATTCAGAAGGATGTACGTTGCAGTAGGTACTGGGAGATGAAGAAGTTTGCACAGGATAGAGTAGCATGGAGAGCTGCATCGAACCAGTCTCAGGACTGGAGACCACAACAACAACAACAACAACAACTGCGTGATTTTCCGACAAACAATGTTCAGTGACTTCCGACTTGCTCGGATACATCAGTCGAGTGTGCCTCTGGTGTTCACGGCATCGTTCCTCGACGGTACGCATCGGCTGACCAATATACGACTTGCCACATTGACATGGAATCTGGTACACGCCGGCCTTTCTCAAACCGATGTCATCTTTGGCGCTTCCCACCAGAGCACGAGTTTTATTCGGAGGACAAAACACAGTTCCGACCCGGTGTTTCTTCAAAATGCGGGCGATTTTCCCCGAGAGTGCGCCTGTATGTGGAATAAACGCAGTGCCTACCTCCTCATTCGTGATTTCATCCATCTCCACAGGTTGTGCTGTAGTGGGTGGGCGGAGAGCACGTTGAATCTGCCACTCTGAGTACCCATTTTTTCGAAATACAGTTCTCAGATGTTCCAATTCCTGGGGTAGACTCTCTGCGTCAGAGATAGTGCGCGCCCTATGTACTAGAGTTTTAAGTACCCCATTCCTCTGTGAAGGGTGGTGGCAGCTGTCTGCGTGCAAATACAGATCAGTGTGCGTTGTCTTCCGATGCACCCCATGACCTAGGGTGCCGTCAGCCCTTCTATTGACCAAGACGTCAAGGAAAGGTGTAAGGTGTCAGGCAAATCCAACACCTTCCATGAAAACCCTGACATGATAAGCAAATCCAGTAGTATGTCACATAGCTCCGAATAAATCGTGACATTAAATTAACCAAAGTAATACGAGTAATGTGTGAGCAAATGGAATACCACAGACTAACACAAGAATGCCTAAATACATGTCATACCTTCCCACCGTGAGACAGACGCAGTTCCGAGGGGAGAAACGAGAACAGAAGCCGAGAGCAGAACCGTGTTAAGCTAGAAGGCCCTACGATAAGGGACCACCCACGTTGCCAGCTAACCGCTAGGACCACCCCCCAGCCCATGTTAAAAGATAGAGCCCTCCAGAAGAACAGTATAGATCTTACGATAACACAAAAAGGGCCAATCAAGCCGCAAGTTTCAGCGTGAGAGTTTTTCGCGTCTCTGTTACGTTGCAAACTTTAAAAACATTGCCCCACCACGAAAAGTATAACGTTTCTCATTGGATAGACAGAATTTTTGTAGGCGGAGCTTAAGGTTAACATTGAGATCCTGATTGGTCAGATGAAAACACAGCCAGATAGTTTTTTTTAAACCAACTTCGGTAAATTGTAGTAAGGAGAAGTTAGGAGAGAGTTGCTTCCGAGACGGCGAGGTGAGCGGAGCTGTGCTGCCCGCCGCCCCCTGCGAACACCGACAAGGTAATGAACGCACGCGATGCCGCATAAGAGCGCATAAAGCTTCACTCAAAACTGCAGAAGTATCATCTGTTACACCCCCTTTTTGCGTGATACTAGTGTCTATCGTCAATTAAAGCTCATGGTGTTCACATTTGCCACTTGAAGTAAAAATGTGAAACGCGATGATTTTTCTGTTATATAGTTATTGAGAAGCCACATCAGCCACTGCAATTTACGACAAGTTAGATAAGTAATTAAAGATAATTGAGGGTCACTGTCGACCATTTTGATAGTTTTCTCTTTTGTGAAACTTAATTTAAACCTAGATTATAGATGTGATATGGCATAGGTCATCCTTCGATCCATTGTAGAACTTGGAAACCCATTCAGGGAATATTCGTTCACATTTTTGTTGAACGCAGTTGGTTTTTATCATCCTGTATTAAAACATTTCCTTTTATCAATAGTGCAATTTATAAACAATGTTTTGTGAGTAGAATAAAATTTCCAATGGTAAACTTAACTACTTTTTCGACGTTTTTTACCAGCTAACTAAAAATAGGAAAGCCTTGAACCCCTTCCACTAAATTTAGTTAGTATTAAGATTCTTTTACAGGGAGTGCAGTGGAGCTGACGCTGAAATCATGAAGTATTTGGTTATATCATCGCTAGTCTCACTGAACTCTTCTGAATTCTACATGTCATGTGTGGTCTGGCATCTCCTTACCAGCAACAGGTCCCAGGTTCAAACTAGTCAATTCCCTAAAAAATACGCTCAGAGTGTCGTTGCGCGAAAGTGGTATGGAGACACGATATAGAACAAACAGACACCACGCAGAATGTTAGAAAGGTAATTTACCCTCCGTTTCAGTCTCCATAGTGAATTTGATGTTGGGGTGTATGGAGTTTAGATGTGTAAGAAAGTCAAGGAGTTTATCCATACTATGTGGCCAGATGACGGACGTGTCGTCCACGTAACGGAAAAAGCAAGTAGGTTTCCATTCGTATGACGACAGGGCTTCCTCCTCGAAGTTCTCCATGATTAATTTTGGCGGTATATCTTACGTTGAGCAGCGAACTGATGTTATGTTTACTTTAAAATAAACAGTCGAGATCGCATTAATATTTCTTTATTGACCGGTTTCGGCTCAATAAAGAAATATTAATGCGATCTCGGTTGTTCATTTTAACGTAAATAGTTTATGATGGCTGAAGTAGAGAGGGTACAAAAGGAAGGCTGGAAATAGCAAGAAACGCGTTTCAGTAAACGAGGAATGTGCTAACATCGAATATAATTTTAAGGATCGGCAAGTCTTTTGTGAAGGTACGTGTCTGAAGTGTAGCCTTGAATGGAAGTGGAAGGTGTACGATAAACAGTTCAGACAAGAATAGAGCAGAAGTTTTTGAAATTAATGAGCAGTTGCTGAATTAAATTAAGGAGTGAAGAAATTTATCACACATCTGGTAGGACACATCCCTAGTCATCAACGAGCTGTAAATTTGATTGTGGAGGGAGGTTTGCACTGAAGGGGAGGGAGGGCAGGGTTGTAAAGGGAAACAAGGGCTTGGCTAAGAAAGAGGGTTCAAATGTATTCAGGTTGTAGTAGTTATGCAGACGAAGACTAGTTTGCAGAGTAGTCGAAACCACAATGTCAACAACAGACAAATGATCAACACTGGGCAGAAGCACTAGAGCTACTGTCTCCTGTATGTGTGGCAGTGATGCACTTTCCGTGCTACATGACACAGGCACAGTGAACAGGAAATCAAGCTTTCTTAAATTGTAGAAATCACTATCTGGCTGGTACATTTGTTTGTTACGTTGACAGGTTTTGTCTTTGCAATCATTGTCAGCCAAAACGAGTCCTCCACTATAATAAGAAAATATGTAGTAATAAATTGATTTATACAATTTAATTCAATAAAAAGTTCACTGATCTCTTGCGCAAGTTCAGGTGGCCTCATTTCATGAAGCTGTGTGTCAGTCGTGTGAATGGATGCGTAACATTCAGTGTGAAGCGAATTGCTTCAACTGTGTACGTCTGGTGCACGCTTCTCATGCAAGGGCGCTAAAGCAGTTCCCTGATGAGACTGCAGAACGCCACGTGGTGGAATACACAGCTAGGGTGAGCTGGAAGCAGAGTAGTACTGTCAGCAGGCTGGCCGCTGACACGGTGGCAGCGTGCTGTCTGCTGACGCAGTGGCCGCAGTTTTCTGACTCGGCAGGCACCCCCGCCACCTCACCCGACTCCCTACCCACTTAAAACTTTTAACAATTCCAAATCAATTTCACCAAGACACGTGAGCAGCAAAACGTGTCCATTCTGCCAACAGATGCAGAGATCAATGTACGACAGGGGAAACTGAAGATTTTTTTCATAGGCTACTATCTACAGCTGTTAGATATTTTTTGCTATGAGCTGCACAATTGTATATTTATTCTCTACCGGTTTCCATTATCACAATCATTTTCACAGGACATTATTTTCATCATGGCAGTGACTACAGCAACCGTTACGAAATTGTCTCGAATGAAAAACAGCCCACAGTTGCACTAAATTATGTTTATTATAAAACTTGACCATGGTTTCTGCTATAATAATATAGCCTTCTTCAGAAGTCCTAAAATGATCAAAATAACATCTAGACCAGTGATACAATCTACACAAAAACTTCAAAATTATGTAAGTGATAACAATATACTTACATACACGCTAATAAATGAAAAATGTCTTAGCCCAGCGGATTCGTCAAGACCAATAAAATAACTTGTAGTCTGGCTATGTACAACGACTAAGGTCAGCTGGTAGAATTAGCCCTATAAGCTATTAGAGTGTATAATGTAAGCTGCAGTTATATCTGCATATGAGTGTCTAGTTTCTGAATGATGCATCAAATGGTGATACGACAAACTTTGTTATATGAAATTGTTAATGTTCTACCACTCTAATGATCGTATGCAACAGCATTTCATCTATTCGACATTCGTATTAATAGTATGTGGTCCGTCATTTGCACATGTAGGCTTGTTATTAATTTATTGTCGCACAAATTGACTAGTTGCCTGATAAAAGGTGCTACGTATCTCAGCGTGGTGAGCGCCACCTATCGTGCGCAGGGTTCAGCACAATTGACAACCGTGCACCCAGTACAACAGTGGTAGTGACGGAGGACATACGTTGCCATACGTAATTTTACTTACGTTCGAAACAGGCTTATGTCTGTGGAAGTTAGTTTATTGGTCTTGACGCAGCCGCTGGGCTAAGACATTTTTCATTTATTAGTGTGTACGTAAGTTATACGTTGTTGTTGTTGTTGTGGTCTTCAGTCCTGAGACTGGTTTGATGCAGCTCTCCATGCTACTCTATCCTGTGCAAGCTTCTTCATCTTCCAGTACCTACTGCAACCTACATCCTTCTGAATCTGCTTAGTGCATTCATCTCTTGGTCTCCCTCTACGATTTTTACCCTCCACGCTGCCCTCCAATGCTAAATTTGTGATCTCTTTATGCCTCAGAACATGTCCTACCAACCGATCCCTTCTTCTAGTCAAGTTGTGCCACAAACTTCTCTTCTCCCCAATCCTATTCAATACCTCCTCATTAGTTACGTGATCTACCCACCTTATCTTCAGCATTCTTCTGTAGCACCACATTTCGAAAGCTTCTATTCTCTTCTTGTCCAAACTAGTTATCGTCCATGTTTCACTTCCATACATGGCTACACTCCATACAAATACTTTCAGAAACGAATTCCTGACACTTAAATCTATACTCGACGTTAACAAATTTCTCTTCTTCAGAAACGATTTCCTTGCCATTGCCAGTCTATATTTTATATCCTCTCTACTTCGACCATCATCAGTTATTTTACTCCCTAAATAGCAAAACTCCTTTACTACTTTAAGTGTATCATTTCCTAATCTAATTCCCTCAGCATCACCCGATTTAATTTGACTACATTCCATTATCCTCGTTTTGCTTCTGTTGATGTTCATCTTATATCCTCCTTTCTAGGCACTGTCCATTCCGTTCAACTTCTCTTCCAAGTCCTTTGCTGTCTCTGACAGAATTACAATGTCATCGGCGAATCTCAGAGTTTTTATTTCTTCTCCATGGATTTTAATACCTACTCCGAATTTTTCTTTTGTTTCCTTTACTGCTTGCTCAATATAATGGTTCAAATGGCTCTCAGCACTATGGGACTCAACTGCTGTGGTTATCAGTCCCCTAGAACTTAGAACTACTTAAACCTAACTAACCTAAGGACATCACACACATCCATGCCCGAGGCAGGATTCGAACCTGCGACCGTGGCAGTCGCACGGTGCCGGACTGCGCGCCTAGAACCGCGAGACCGTGCTCAATATACAGATTGAATAACATCAGGGAGAGGCTACAACCCTGTCTCACTCCTTTCCCAACCACTGCTTCCCTTTCATGCCCCTCGACTCTTATAACTGCCATCTGGTTTCTGTACAAATTGTAAATAGCCTTTCGCTCCCTGTATTTTACCCCTGCCACCTTCAGAATTTGAAAGAGAGTATTCCAGTTAACATTGTCAAAAGCTTTCTCTAAGTCTACAA
Source organism: Schistocerca nitens (assembly GCF_023898315.1). Lineage (NCBI taxonomy): Eukaryota > Metazoa > Arthropoda > Insecta > Orthoptera > Acrididae > Schistocerca > Schistocerca nitens. The sequence goes on from NC_064622.1 coordinate 130,103,033, forward strand.
ATGCAGTTATACGTTATCACCTAATTCTGAAGTTCATGTGTAGATTGTATCACTGGTCTAGATGAAAACCATGGTCAAGGTTTAAAATAAACATAATTTAGTGCAACCGTGGGCTGTTTTTCATTCGAGACGTCTTCATAGGAGAAAACTGTTAGGTAACATAAGGCGAATATACACTCCTGGAAATTGAAATAAGAATACCGTGAATTCATTGTCCCAGGAAGGGGAAACTTTATTGACACATTCCTGGGGTCAGATACATCACATGGTCACACTGACAGAACCACAGGCACATAGACACAGGCAACAGAGCATGCACAATGTCGGCACTAGTACAGTGTATATCCACCTTTCGCAGCAATGCAGGCTGCTATTCTCCCATGGAGACGATCGTAGAGATGCTGGATGTAGTCCTGTGGAACGGCTTGCCATGCCATTTCCACCTGGCGCCTCAGTTGGACCAGCGTTCGTGCTGGACGTGCAGACCGCGTGAGACGACGCTTCATCCAGTCCCAAACATGCTCAATGGGGGACAGATCCGGAGATCTTGCTGGCCAGGGTAGTTGACTTACACCTTCTAGAGCACGTTGGGTGGCACGGGATACATGCGGACGTGCATTGTCCTGTTGGAACAGCAAGTTCCCTTGGCGGTCTAGGAATGGTAGAACGATGGGTTCGATGACGGTTTGGATGTACCGTGCACTATTCAGTGTCCCCTCGACGATCACCAGTGGTGTACGGCCAGTGTAGGAGATCGCTCCCCACACCAAGATGCCGAGTGTTGGCCCTGTGTGCCTCGGTCGTATGCAGTCCTGATTGTGGCGCTCACCTGCACGGCGCCAAACACGCATACGACCATCATTGGCACCAAGGCAGAAGCGACTCTCATCGCTGAAGACGACACGTCTCCATTCGTCCCTCCATTCACGCCCGTCGCGACACCACTGGAGGCGGGCTGCACGATGTTGGGGCGTGAGCGGAAGACGGCCTAACGGTGTGCGGGACCGTAGCCCAGCTTCATGGAGACGGTTGCGAATGGTCCTCGCCGATACCCCAGGAGCAACAGTGTCCCTAATTTGCTGGGAAGTGGCGGTGCGGTCCCCTACGGCACTGCGTAGGATCCTACGGTCTTGGCGTGCATCCGTGCGTCGCTGCGGTCCGGTCCCAGGTCGACGGGCACGTGCACCTTCCGCCGACCACTGGCGACAACATCGATGTACTGTGGAGACCTCACGCCCCACGTGTTGAGCAATTCGGCGGTACGTCCACCCGGCCTCCCGCATGCCCACTATACGCCCTCGCTCAAAGTCCGTCAACTGCACATACGGTTCACGTCCACGCTGTCGCGGCATGCTACCAGTGTTAAAGACTGCGATGGAGCTCCGTATGCCACGGCAAACTGGCTGACACTGACGGCGGCGGTGCACAAATGCTGCGCAGCTAGCGCCATTCGACGGCCAACACCGCGGGTCCTGGTGTGTCCGCTGTGCCGTGCGTGTGATCATTGCTTGTACAGCCCTCTCGCAGTGTCCGGAGCAAGTATGGTGGGTCTGACACACCGGTGTCAATGTGTTCTTTTTTCCATTTCCAGGAGTGTAGAAAAAATACCCAAATACAATAGAAAATGGCACAGTCTCTATCAATGGATCAAAAATACATTTTTATGACACTGACACTAACCCAACCAAATGTAGAACATTCATAACTGTCATCATAGTCTGTTTGACACAGCCGACACAAATCTGTTGAGCCTTGGCACAACTGCACTAATGCAAACTTGATGATAATTCCACACTTCATAACTGGCACGTTAAAACTGTCAACGACACAAATACTACATGATCGTCGAAGAGATCAAGTTGAAACACATACAAAGCATGAATACGTAAAAGTTTGCAGATGTTCTTTGGTCTCGACAAAGATTACGGTAACAGAAAATACAGAAATGATACGGCGTCCTTTCCCTGAACAAAAACGTAAATGCATAACCTGTTATAATGTGGAATATGGACTTCAGTGTTACAGAAATTGAAAAAAGAGGTTTTTATCTGAACTAAGCACTGTGAAATAAATCAGTTTCAAAGTTGGGTCATATCTGAAAAAACTGTATTTTTGATGCATTGATGTACATCCTGTCAGTACTTTAAAATGACATTTTTAATTGCGTCATTATGATGCTTGTGTATTTTCTATACTCGTCTTTCTTTGTACCTTACAGTTTTCTCGTCTGAAAATGACTGTAATAATCCAAACCGGTAGAGAATAAACACACAATTCGTATAGTTAACGGCGCAAATAGGCTTCTTACAAAGACTGAAGATAACCGAAGGTAACGCTTATGACAATTGTGTACATTTTAAACTGAATGGCCAAAAGTCGGTCGAAGGATTGTCCCATTTCAGGATGTACTGTGTATAACGTCTGAATGCAGCGGTTAGATGCGGCATGTAGCACGAGTTGAGATATCTGAGCAATCTGTTACAAAGAGATGTGTAGTGAATGTGTCAGTACGTCGTGAGGTCACCGACTTCGAACGTGAGATAAGTGGTGCAAAACTAGTCAGTCTACATCTACATCTACATCCATACTCCGCAAGCCACCGGACGGTGTGTGGCGGAGGGTACATTGAGTACCTCTATCGGTTCTCCCTTCTATTCCAGTCTCGTATTGTTCGTGGAAAGAAGGCTTGTCGGTATGCTTCTGTGTGGGCTCTCATCTCTCTGATTTTATCATCATGGTCTCTTCGCGAGATATACGTAGGAGGGAGCAATATACTGCTTGACTCTTCGGTGAAGGTATGTTCTCGAAACTTTGACAAAAGCCCGTACCGAGCTACTGAGCGTCTCTCCTGCAGAGTCTTCCACTGGAGTTTATCTATCATCTCCGTAACGCTTTCGCGATTACAAAATGATCCTGTAACGAAGCGCGCTGCTCTCCGTTGGATCTTCTCTATCTCTTCTATCAACCCTATCTGGTACGGATCCCACACTGCTGAGCAGTATTCAAGCAGTGGGCGAACAAGCGAACTGTATCCTACTTCCTTTGTTTTCGGATTGCATTTCCTTAGGATTCTTCCAATGAATCTCAGTCTGGCATCTGCTTTACCGACGATCAACATTATATGATCATTCCATTTTAAATCACTCCTAATGCGTACTCCCAGATAATTTATGGTATTATCTGTTTCCAGTTGCTGACCTGCTATTTTGTAGCTAAATGATAAAGTATCTATCTTTCTGTGTATTCGCAGCACATTACACTTGTCTACATTGAGATGCAATTGCCATTTCCTGCACCATGCGTCAATTCGCTGCAGATCCTCCTGCATTTCAGTACAATTTTCCATTGTTACAACCTCTCGATACACCACAGCATCATCTGCAAAAAGCCTCAGTGAACTTCTGATGTCATCCACCAGGTCATTTATGTATATTGTGAATAGCAACGGTCCTATGACACTCCCCTGCGGCACACCTGAAATCACTCTTACTTCGGAAGACTTCTCTCCGTTGAGAATGACATGCTGCGTCCTGTTATCTAGGAACTCCTCAATCCAATCACACAATTGGTCTGATAGTCCATATGCTCTTACTTTGTTCATTAATCGACTGTTGGGAAGTATATAGAACGCCTTGCGGAAGTCAAGAAACACGGCATCTACCTGTGAACCCGAGTCTATGGCCCTCTGAGTCTCGTGGACGAATAGCGCGAGCTGGGTTTCACATGACCGTCTTTTTCGAAACCCATGCTGATTTCTACAGAGTAGATTTCAAGTCTCCAGAAAAGTCATTATACTCGAACACAATACGTGTTCCAAAATTCTACAACTGATCGACGTTAGCGATATACACTCCTGGAAATGGAAAAAAGAACACATTGACCCCTGTGTGTCAGACCCACCATACTTGCTCCGGACACTGCGAGAGGGCTGTACAAGCAATGATCACACGCACGGCACAGCGGACACACCAGGACCCGCGGTGTTGGCCGTCGAATGGCGCTAGCTGCGCAGCATTTGTGCACCGCCGCCGTCAGTGTCAGCCAGTTTGCCGTGGCATACGGAGCACCATCGCAGTCTTTAACACTGGTAGCATGCCGCGACAGCGTGGACGTGAACCGTATGTGCAGTTGACGGACTTTGAGCGAGGGCGTATAGTGGGCATGCGGGAGGCCGGGTGGACGTACCGCCGAATTGCTCAACACGTGGGGCGTGAGGTCTCCACAGTACATCGATGTTGTCGCCAGTGGTCGGCGGAAGGTGCACGTGCCCGTCGACCTGGGACCGGACCGCAGCGACGCACGGATGCACGCCAAGACCGTAGGATCCTACGCAGTGCCGTAGGGGACCGCACCGCCACTTCCCAGCAAATAGGGACACTGTTGCTCCTGGGGTATCGGCGAGGACCATTCGCAACCGTCTCCATGAAGCTGGGCTACGGTCCCGCACACCGTTAGGCCGTCTTCCGCTCACGCCCCAACATCGTGCAGCCCGCCTCCAGTGGTGTCGCGACGGGCGTGAATGGAGGGACGAATGGAGACGTGTCGTCTTCAGCGATGAGAGTCGCTTCTGCCTTGGTGCCAATGATGGTCGTATGCGTGTTTGGCGCCGTGCAGGTGAGCGCCACAATCAGGACTGCATACGACCGAGGCACACAGGGCCAACACCCGGCATCATGGTGTGGGGAGCGATCTCCTACACTGGCCGTACACCACTGGTGATCGTCGAGGGGACACTGAATAGTGCACGGTACATCCAAACCGTCATCGAACCCATCGTTCTACCATTCCTAGACCGCCAAGGGAACTTGCTGTTCCAACAGGACAATGCACGTCCGCATGTATCCCGTGCCACCCAACGTGCTCTAGAAGGTGTAAGTCAACTACCCTGGCCAGCAAGATCTCCGGATCTGTCCCCCATTGAGCATGTTTGGGACTGGATGAAGCGTCGTCTCACGCGGTCTGCACGTCCAGCACGAACGCTGGTCCAACTGAGGCGCCAGGTGGAAATGGCATGGGAAGCCGTTCCACAGGACTACATCCAGCATCTCTACGATCGTCTCCATGGGAGAATAGCAGCCTGCATTGCTGCGAAAGGTGGATATACACTGTACTAGTGCCGACATTGTGCATGCTCTGTTGCCTGTGTCTATGTGCCTGTGGTTCTGTCAGTGTGATCATGTGATGTATCTGACCCCAGGAATGTGTCAATAAAGTTTCCCCTTCCTGGGACAATGAATTCACGGTGTTCTTATTTCAGTTTCCAGGAGTGTAGGTCTATGGTTCTGCACATCTGTTCGACGTCCCTTCTTGAAAACGGAAATGACCTGTGCCCTTTTCCAACCCTTTGGAACGCTACGCTCTTCTAGAGACCTACGGTACACCGCTGCAAGAAGGGGGGCAAGTTCCTTCGCGTACTCTGTGTAAAACCGAACTGGTATCCCATCAGGTCCAGAGGCCTTTCCTCTTTTGAGCGATTTTAATTGTTTCTCTATCCCTCTGTCGTCTATTTAGATATCTACCATTTTGTCATCTGTGCGACAATCTAGAGGAGGAACTACAGTGCAGTCTTCCTCTGTGAAACAACTTTGGAAAAAGACATTTAGTACTTCGGCCTTTAGTCTGTCATCCTCTGTTTCAGTACCATTTTGGTCACAGAGTGTCTGGACATTTTGTTTTGATCCACCTACGGCTTTGACATAAGACCAAAATTTCTTAGGATTTTCTGCCAAGTCAGTACATAGCACTTTACTTTCGAATTCATTGAACGCCTCTCGCATAGCCCTCCTCACACTACATTTCGCTTCGCGTAATTTTTGTTTGTCTGCAAGGCTTTGGCTATGTTTATGTTTGCTGTGAAGTTCCCTTTGCTTCCGCAGCAGTTTTCTAACTCGGTTGTTGTACCACGGTGGCTCTTTTCCATCTCTTACGATCTTGCTTCGCACATACTCATCTAACGCATAATGTACGATGGTTTTGACTTTGTCCACTGATCCTCAACACTATCTGTACTTGAGACAAAACGTTTGTGTTGAGCCAACAGGTACTCTGAAATCTGCTTTTTGTCACTTTTTCTAAACAGAAAAATCTTCCTACCCATTTTAATATTTCTATTTACGGCTGAAATCATCGATGCCGTAACCCCTTTATGATCGCTGATTCCCTGTTCTGCGTTAACTTTTTCAAATATTTCGGGTCTGTTTGTCAGCAGAAGGTCTAATATGTTATCGCCACGAGTCGGTTCTCTGTTTAACTGCTCAAGGTAGTTTTCAGATAAAGCACTTAAAAAAATTTCACTGGATTCTTTGTCCCTGCCACCCATTATGAACGTTTGAGTCTCCCAGTCTATATCCGGCAAATTAAAATCTCCACCCAGAACTATAACATGGTGGGGAAATCTACTCGAAATATTTTCCAAATTATCCCTCAGGTGCTCAGCCACAACAGCTGCTGAGCCAGGGGGCCTATAGAAACATCCAATTACCATGTCTGAGCCTGCTTTAACCGTGACCTTCACCCAAATCATTTCACATTTCGGATCTCCGTCAATTTCCTTCGATACTATTGCACTTCTTATCGCTATAAACACGCCTCCCCCTTCACTGTCCAGCCTGTCTCTGCGGTATACATTCCAGTCTGAGTTTAGGATTTCATTACTGTTTACGTCTGGTTTCAGCCAACTTTCTGTCCCTAGTACTATATGGGCGTTGTGACCGTTTATTAATGAGAGCAGTTCTGGAACCTTCCTATAGACGCTCCTGCAGTTTACTATTAGCACATTAATATTGTTACTCCCTGTTGCATTTTGCCTACTCCTACCTTGCCGCGTCTCAGGAGGCGTCTTGTCTGGCCTAGGGAGGGAATTCTCTAACCTAAAAAATCCCCATGTGCACTCCACACGTACTCCGCTACCCTTGAAGCCGCTTCCGGCGTGTAGTGCACGCCTGACCTGTTCAGGGGGACCCTACATTTCTCCACCCGATAGCGGAGGTCGAGAAATTTGCACCCCAGATCTCCGCAGAATCGTCTGAGCCTCTGGTTTAAGCCTTCCACTCGGCTCCAAACCAGAGGACCGCGATCGGTTCTGGGAACGATACTACAAATAGTTAGTTCTGATTCCACCCCGCGAGCGAGGCTTTCCGCCTTCACCAATTCCGCCAACCGCCTGTACGAACTGAGGATGACCTCTGAACCCAGACGGCCGGAGTCATTGGTGCCGACATGAGCAACAGTTTGCAGTCGGGTGCACCCAGTGCTCTCTATCGCCGCCGGTAGGGCCTCCTCCACATCTCGGATGAGACCCCCCGGCAAGCACACAGAGTGAACACTGGCCTTCTTCCCCGACCTTCTCGGGGTTCCATCACCCGCCTAACGTTGGAGCTCCCGTGTGCCTGCTCGGACCTTGTTGAAGGAGCGGCCACATGTCTACTCACAGGCATAGCGGGCGATGCCACACGGCCAGCCTCCACATTGACCCTCCGCCTCGTGCGACGCGAACGCCGCTGAACCCGCCACTCCCCTTGGGGAGAGGGTGGCCCAACCGCGCCCGGTACCCGCGAAGATGTCTCGACAGCAGGGACAGTGGGTGAAGCATGTAACACCTGGGATGTACCTTGCGACGCACCAGACTCCCCACTGCCGCTACACTCCGAGGCAGCAGCCTGAAGACGGCTGACCGCGGCCATCAACACGCTCAGCTGTTCGCAAACAGTGGCCAGCTCCTCCTGCGTCCGTACACAGCAGTCACACATCCTATCCATCCTAAGGAATCAATTTACTGAAGAGAGTTAATCAACCTTTAACTAGCCTGCTAATTCACTAAAGGCGGCTGTTTATTGACTAAACTGTGGTTGCTAGCCACTTCTTGTAGAAAACAATGAAAATAGCACTACCTGTCTCTGGACTGTATTCAAAACAAACACTGGCACTACTGGCACTATGGTTGACTTAAGGGACTCTCTCTGACTGTATTCAAAACAAACACGAAATCTATGGAACACTATTAATAGCACCCGACAATTAAAGCTTCCTAAAAGCAAATACACACGGAAGAAGAAGTGACAAGTAAGAAAAATATAGTTAATACTTAAATTAAGGTAGCTGCCTGCACAGCAGATGTGAAGCAGACGGCAGTTACGACGACACTGACACTACTGGCACTATGGCTGACTAAAGGGACTCTCTCTGACTGTATTCAAAACAAACACGAAGTCTATGGAACACTATTAGTCAGTCATTGCATATCGGAGATTACACAAGAAACCCGAGGTCGACAGTGTCAACAGTAGATCTTCAATATCGTAGAGACAATGTTCCCACTCGCGAAAACCCATGCACAGGACTCCCACAATTGTTTGAGGGACGGACGGACGTCACATAGCCATTGACGAGTCATAGCGGGCGATCGCTATGAGTCAGATTGGTGCCGATTTGAATGTGGGAGGTCAGGAATCCATTTCTCTCAGGATTCTACGGCGCGTCAGTAGGTAGGAAAAGATGCAAGTGCCCTTGCCTTTTCCAGACGTTTGGCGGCTCAGTGTCAGTCATGATATTGAAGTAAGTCTTGCAAAAACTGTTTGTACGCAGAAGACTTGTAATGATTCATTTATTAATTTTATTTTTAATAATGAACCGCCTCATTTGCACCCTTTACCTAGAATTTACCTAGGTTTCAGTCCGGATAACCTAACCTTCTTCACAATAACACTATCTACTGTTTGTCCATGGTGGACATCGTCAAGCTAAAACTACAAATCCATAAATTAACATTAATCTGTAAAAATTATGTGGCACTGCCTCGGCCCCACTTCGCGACCGCGATGCGGCAGCCACGAGTGCTGTACTGTACATCCCGACTGAAACCTAGGTAAATTCTAGGTAAACGGTGCAACTGAGGCGGGTCATTTTTAATAATTTATGTAATGATTCACCTGATTGGTTTGATGCGACCATTCACGAATCCCTCTCTTGAGCCAGCCTCTTCATCTCAGAGTAGCACTTGTAACTTACGTCCTCACTGTTTGCTGTATATATTCCAATCTCTGTCTCACTCTACAGTTTTTCCCCTCTACAGCTCCCCATAGTACCATGGAAGTCATTTCCTGATGTCTTAACAGATATGCTATCATTCTGTCCCTTCTTCTTGTCAGTGTTCTCCACATATTCCTTTCCTCTACGATTCTGCATAGAACCTCCTCCACCTAATTTTCAACATTCGTCTATAACACCACATCTCAAATGCTTCGATTCTCTTCTGTTCCGGTTTTCCCACAGTCCATGTTTCACTATCGTACAATGCTGTGTTCCAGACGCACATTCTAAGAAATTTCTTGATACTAGTAGACTTCTCTTGGTCAGGAAAGCCCTTTTTGCCAGTGCCAGTCTGCTTTTGTTGTTCTCCTTGCTCCGTCCTTCATTGATTATTTTGCTATCAAGGTAGTAGAATTCCTTAAAGTCATCTGCTTCGTCACCATCAAACATGATTTTAATTGTCAATCTTCATTCTGTACTCATTAGACAGTTCATTCCAATCAGCAGATCATATAATTCTTCTCCACTTTCACTCATGATAGCAATGTTATCAGCGAATCGTATCACTGATATCCTCTCACCTTGAATTTTAATTCCACTCCTGAACCTTTCTTTTATTTCCATCACTGCTTCTTTGATGTACAGATTGAACAGTAGGGGCGAAAGACTACATTCCTGCCTTACACCCTTTTTAACCCGCGCACTTCGTTCTTGGTCGTCCACTCTTGTTATTCCCTTTTGGCTCTTGTACATACTGTCTATTACCTGTCTCTCGCTATAGCTCACCCCTATTTCTCTCATAAATGCGAACATCTTGCACCATTGTACGTTATCGAACGCTTTTTCCAGGTCAACAAATCCTATGAACGCGTCTTGACTTTTTCTTTCAGTCTTACTTCCATTATCAACCGCACCGTTATAATTGCCTCCCTGGTACCTTTACTTTTCCTGAAGCTGAACTGATCGTCATCTAACACATCCTCAGTTTTCTTTACCATTATTCTGTATATTATTCTTGTCAGCATGAGATGTTAAACTGATTGTGCGATAATTCTCGCACTTGTCAGCTCTTGTAGTCTTCGGAACTGTGTGGATGATATTTTTCCGAAAATCAGATGGTATGTCGCCAGACTCATACATTCTATACACCAACGTGAACAGCCGTTTTGTTGCCACACCCCCCAATAATTTTAGGAATTCTGATGGAATGTCATATATCCCTTCTGCTTTATTTGTTCTTCGGTGCTCCAAAGCTATCTTAAACTCTGATGTAATACTGGATCCCCTACCTCTTCCCCATCGACTGCTGTTTCTTCTTGCATCACGTCAGACAAATCTTCCCCCTCAAAATGGTTCAAATGGCTCTGAGCACTATGGGACTCAACTGCTGAGGTCATTAGTCCCCTAGAACTTAGAACTAGTTAAACCTAACTAACCTAAGGACATCACAAACATCCATGCCCGAGGCAGGATTCGAACCTGCGACCGTAGCGGTCTTGCGGTTCCAGACTGCAGCGCCTTTAACCGCATGGCCACTTCGGCCGGCTCTTCCCCCTCACAGAGGCCTTCAGTGTACTGCTTCCACCCACCCTCTCTCTCCTCTGCATTTAACAGTAGAATTCCCGTTGCACTCTCAATGTTACTGACCTTGCTTTTAATTTGACCGGACCTTTTTTGACTTTCGTATATATTGAGTCAGCCCTTCCGGCAATCATCTTTTTTGATTTCTTCACATTTTTCATGCAGCCATTTTGTTTTTGCTTTCCTGCACTTCCCGTTTATTTCGTTCCTCACGACATGTATTTCTGTATTCCTGATTTTTGTACTTCCTTCTTTCATCGATCATCTGAAGTATTTCTTCTGTTACCCATTGTTTCTTCTCAGTTACCATCTTTGTACCTATATTTTCCTTTCCAACTTCTCTGATTGCTCTTTTTAGAGATGTCCATTTCTGTTCAACTGTAATTCCTACTGAGCTTCTCTTTATTGCTGTATCTATAACATTAGTTCTTCCGTGTCCCACTTCTTTGCATATTGATTCTTTTTGACTAATCTCTTAAACTTCAGTCTGCTCTTCATCACTATTACATTGTGATTTGTGTCTATATCTGCTGTTGGATATGGCTTACAATCCAGTATCTGATTTAGGAATCTCTGTCTGACCATGATGTAATATAACTGAAATCTCCCGTATCATACGGCCTTTTCCACGTATACCTCGTCCTCTTGTGATTCGTGAACAGAGTATTCGCTATTACTAGCTGAAATTTGTTACCGAACTCGATTAGTCTTTCTCCTCTCTCATTCCTTGTCCCAAACCCATATTCGCCTGTAACCTTTTCTTCTACTACTTCCCCTGCAACTGCATTCCAGTGCCCATGATTCTTAGATTTTCCTCTCCCTTTACGTACTGTATTACCCTTTGAAAATCCTCATATACTTTCTATATTTCTTCATCTTCAGCTTACGTCATCGGGATGTATACCTGTACTACCGTTGTCGGTGCTGGTTTGCTGTCGATTCTGATAGGAAGAACCCTACCACTAAACTGTTCACATAAGCACTGTCTCTGCTCTACCTTACTAATCATAACGAATCCCACTCTCGGTATACTATTTTTGGCTGCTGCTGATATTACCCTATATTCATCTGACCTCAAATCCTTGCCTTCTTTCCATTCCACTTCACTGACCGCTTCTATATCTAGCTTGAGCCTCTGCATTTCCATTTTCAGATTTTCTAGCTACCCTGTCACGTTCGCGCTTCTGAAATTCGACGACCCGACTCGTAAAACGTTATACTTTCGTTGGGTATTCAATCTTTTTCTCATGGTCGCCTCCCCTTTGGCAGTCCTCTCCCTGAGATCTGAATGGGAGTCTATTCCGGAATCTTTTGCCAATGGAGAGATCATCATCAATTACAGGTCACATGTCTTGTGAATACACGTTATGTGTTTTTAATGCAGGGGTTTCCATTGGCTTCTACGTCCTGATACCGTTGATCATTGCTGAGTCTGCCGCCTTTAGGGGCAGATTCCCACCCCAAGGACAAGAGAGTGCCCTGAACGTCTGCCCACTCTCCTGCTCTCTTTGACAAGGCCGTTGGCTGAATTAGGGTGACATCTTATGCCCTAGGTCTTCGCCAATTCCTTAAGGTTCACAGACGAAAACTTAGTCACCACTAAATAAATCGTAACAAGCATAGTTTAATACCGTGTAATTTCGCCCTTGGGCTTGATAACCGCCTGGATTCTATTAGGAAGTGATTACACAAGACTGTGCAGGTATGTCGCTTCCAACTTGCTGAGGATTTGATTGCGCAGTTCTACCATACTGCGGGGAGGCTGGTTTCGACGTTTTACCTGCTGGTCCTTCAAGTCCCGCACGTTTTCTATGGCGTTCAAGCCAGATGATTTTGTAGGCCATTCGATATGTAATATGGTGTTCAGGAAACCAATCACACATTCTTCCAGCCTGTTGTCGTTTTTACGTGCCTATATGATTAACGGTCTCTTGCAAAGCGAGCGGCTCAAAATGTTCCTCGCATGAAGTGGCCGTCGTAATGTTCCCTCGCTCACTGCGTGCAGAATTCCTGTTGGCTTTGGGAGCGATTTTGTTTCACAAACCGTGAAAAGCATCTCTGAGCCGTCTCAGTCAGGATCTTTTTCCGACCACAATTCCGAAGTCGTCATGTACGATACACCACTGCTTGTAGACATCTTGAACACTCCTCCACGAAACACCAACAAATCCAGCAGCTTCACACACCGCTTCGCCGGAACGGCCAAATACCATTGCCGCTTTTTGCCACTCTGTCACGTCCTTACTGTTACCCATGCTTACGTACAATGTCCGCGTCAAACATAAATGTCTCGCTGATCGCCACGTCCTTATGCTCGCCTAGAAGCGGTGTATGCGCGGTTCAGTGTTTGACCTGATCGCTGCAGCATCTGTAAAGGTTTGCGCTAAGTTGTAAAAAGAGAGAGAGTGCGAGCGAGAGATTAGGTGATCTGTATACGTGCGTATGATAAATCCCTTCCGTCAAAAATATTTCTCTTCTTCATACCTCCTCTGTGCTATCACAACTGACGTGTCACTGATCTCATTTGTACTAAGATTGCAATACACGTGAGGTGCCTATTTCCTTCCACCCCATGAGTGGAATGCATAAGTTCTAATAAGTGTTCACCAACCTACAGTCTTCTATAGATGTTGTCTCCTAAGTAGAAAACAGCACGTAGGTCGTGAATCCGTAATCTTCAGGGACTGTTGTTTTAAAAATAATTAAATTTCCGATCAGTTTCTTTCTACACGATGCCACTCGCTTTTCATTCCCAGAACACGAGAAACTGCACAATTACATTCCTTTTTAGAGTCACAAATGTCTATTATTCTTCAGTAAATTAATGAACTGTATATTTCTGTAATTAGTCTCACACTGTTCTCAACTATATGTCCAAATAACCATATATTGCTAAAAAAAAGTCTTAGTTAACGACGACCGCGGAAGGCAACATGTCCGTCCTCCGAGACTGCCGAACCAGCTCTAATCTTCTGGCGCAGTCCGAAGATTGCGAGGTGCCGGGGCTAGTAGTGTATTTATCACTAAATTCTACTAGAATCCACATGTGTAAATCATGCTCTAAGCCCCCCCTATTCTAACTCCGACTTTTGCTGTTGCACAAGGATAAAACAAATACGCGAACTGACTCTAATCAACCCTGCTAGTGGAGTAGAAGAGAGTTTGGCACCTGCAATAATTTAATTTGATAAATAAGTTAAATAAACAAAGGTTTCATTAGCATAGTGAGGAATGATAGGGTTGCTCTATTGATTAACAGAAAGAAAGTTCTGTCCAAAATAACAATATGATTTATTAAGATTAAACGCAGAATAGTAAAAGAGACACAGGAAATATAAAACATCAAATTGGCTAAAATTGGAGATTCATACAAACACAGTAAAGGTGAAGTTGTCCCTAACTTAGATCGTGAGGTTTAAGACGAAGTGGTATGTGGAGCCAATTCCTTTCCACTCAAATCTCAAGAGAGACACACAGCTAACCCAATAGTAATTGCTGCTACTCGAAACTGAACAAAGTTAGAAAAGGATGAACAGGCGCGCTCTGCTGAGCTCTGATTATCACCTAGGAAAATCCCTATCTGCCGGTGCTGCGGACGTACATTACCAACAGTCTTCTTATCTCCCAGAACACGATCTGGCGTACCGCAGGCGAGGTCTGGTTGCTCCGACGTCCTCGACCGAAAGGCGACTGCCGACTACTCAGAGCACCCGTACAGGCCGAACACCGAACATTCCCGCCCCCACGACAGTGGCCGTGGTTACGTTCCAATCAGCAACTCGAAAACCGGCGGAAATTCCACTCCATTGCCGGAGCACTACCATTCCACCAATGGAGATTCTTGGCGCCAATTTCTGTGCTGATTTTGCAGAAAGTGCGGGAATTTTCCCGCCACAACTGCGTGGGTACACAAGTCATTCCCACGCCTCGCTGGTAGCCCGCCAGAAAGTGTTTTCGCAAAGTTTCTCTGAAGTAACGGAACCTCTAGCCCAGCCGCTACTTCACACCCCAGCGGGCGTGTCTCTTGACAATGTCGGCGTCTGAAAAGCATTCACTCGACTGCCTCACACACGTCGGCTTAACTCTCTCCAGTTCCACAGAGCCCGCCTGTCACCGGCCCACCCGGGTGACGAGAGACGCTGCGTGGGAAGTACGCGTGTTAAGGAAAAGCAACCCTCCACCGCATGCAACTAGAGAGGAGAATCGTAAGATAGAAATATGAGAGGGGGCTCATGCCACCTCTCATTGCCCCTACGCCATTTTAGATTGTAATTGGTGAGCGGTTGGCTCACTTAGGAGCAAGGTAGTGAGTCAATCGCCCAAGAACAATCTTACAAAGTGACTCCACATACCGCACTCTATAAAAAAGATCATTGCAACTGAAAAATGCAACTCATAGAGGGAGGATTATTTATGATGTAGCCAACTTCACCTTCTTAATATGGAACACTAACACTCACATCACACATCCATACCCAGGGAGCCCCTTCCAAACACCGATTCACGCAGACATTCACGCTCTAAACATGGCCCGGGCATCTGAGCCAAATATGGAGCAGTTTATTCTTTACAATCAGAGTTGGAGTGCTCCGCAATTAAATGCCCAAGATGTTACAACAATTTTAATCATTAAACTAACCTGACCTCACTCACACATGATAATATTTAAGTTAACAATCTCTTTGTGAGTTTTCAGAATCTAGTTACAACCTCCGATTCATTCTGTCTCCCTGCAGCAAGAATAACCTTTACAAAATGTTCCCTGAACTGATGGTCCATTCACAATGACGGTGGTGGTATCTGCTTCAGTTTATGGGGACTTCAGGCACACTGTTAGCATACACACAACAATAAACACAAAATACAAAAAAAACATGATGTGGAGAACAATACAGTAATCTGTAATAAGAATTACAGTGTAAAACACAAACGCATACAAGGTATAACATACATTACAGAAACAACATAAGAGAAAGAAATTTAAGAAAAACAAAAAAAACAAGGTTCATGGGGCATCAAATTGTGCGTGCACATTGCACAAAGTTCACGACTGTGCTGAGAATGAGGCACTAAATCACATTGTTAGAAATATCCGTGGCACTTCACTGATTCCACTGTACTGACATCACATAAGGCTAAACGTCGGTTGTAGTTGCTACGTTGTGGCAACAGCAATAGGGAGTTCTGGAGTGTCTGCAGTACGCTGTTGAGATTGTAGTCAGACCCACGCATATGATCACGGCCGTATGGTAGGAAGACACAGTGATAGGCTCTCCTCACGTCGATTAATTGTCTCTGAGGTCTACTCGTTGGGATACATCACTAGTCTAGGTCTCTTCTCTCGCTGGACAGAACTTTATGTTTCCCAATATTGCAGTTCGACGAGGGATGATGGCACGTGGAGTGACTCCACAAGTGTGTGAGGTCATCCATACAGGATCGAACTAGGAGCGACTATTGTTAAAAACTGCTCTCTAATAGAGAGGAGAAGTAAGACATGAGACCATACATTTGTTAGTGTGGCACGATACTGCTTTGTGTATGCAGATCGGCCAATGCTAGTGAGTTGTAAAAACCCAAACAGGTGAGTATAGAGCGTCCCTTTCTGTCCTGAGGCACATGAGGCGCAGGTTCTGACACGATATGTGATGTTCTTCGTGTACTCACGACAACGTGGTCTGCCGCAGGGAATCCCTCCAAGCGGCTGCCGCGTCCGGAGAGCTAGCAGGCTGTCGCGTGTCAGGGTCAACGGCCAGCCCCACTTTCGCTTGTGGCGGGGCGAGGGTCCCGTGTAATCCCTCAGGTAGGCAGCCGGGTGACTGTCAGCGTGTAGGACGGGACGCTCGCCCTCTAGCAGGTAGCCGAAGACCTCTTGTTTTTGCGCTGGCTGGCCTCTGCATTGCCACGTTCCTCGTCATCTGTACAATTCTTACAAAAGTCTTATGCCTAACTTTTTCCCATGACCTTCTATGTTATAATAAATTTACATAATGAAACATTGATGGTCTGTCATTTCAGACACTCTTATTTTACTTTTATAGTTATTAATCTATGGCAATCATTATAACATCTAATCTAGACATGGAAATAATTTATTTTGATATATGTGTAGAGACCGATCTCAGTATGTACATGGTGTGTGATAACTGATGCTTTGTAATGGATGAACAACTAAATGTGCGGGCCCGCACTAATATTACTATTAATTATATAGATCGACAGTAGACATGCTTCAAGAATTAACTACCATATCCCAACGATCTACATTCTACGTCTTTTAATTAAATTATGTTGTTATGCAGGTCTAAGTTTTACTGTGCTATAAAGAACATGCAACTACGCTACTTTCGCTCGCCCGTCGTCCCTCCATCTCGGGTCTGTGGTTTGGTGACCTGAAAAATAGCAACTCAACAGGCGCGCGCCACACTTGTGGTAGAAAACCCCCACAATATTAATCTAGTTATTGTTAAATCCTACAGTTTAACTTATCCTAGTATCGTACTTTCCCTTTTATTTATTTATTTATTTATTTTATTTTATTTATTTATTTATTTATTTTTTTTTTTATTTACCTTATACAATACCCTTACATAGTTCCTGTTACGCTGAGGTGTCTTGCTGCTCGCCGCTATTGACGACAGTGATGTGCGCGCCGTACGACATGACCTCCGAGTTTTCATTACGCCTCACTGAAACTCCAGAGACTGGGTTAGCCATGGCTATACACGACAATAAATTTATAGTTGCAACTTCCTTCTCTATGTGATGCGGTTTTCGCGATCAAAGCACACCTTTCCAGAAGCAATGTAATATGACCAAGCCAGGACTGGTTCCTGTTGAGGATTCAGACACCCAACACACGCCAGCTACACAGTATGTCACGAATATCCAAGTACAATTCCTTGGTGATTCATCTGTGACAAAAACGAGCAGCACGCTAAATCCCCAACCAGCACATTAGCATGGTAGGCTTTTATGCCCTCATTTCTCTCGTCTAGGGCACCATTAGAGTCAAATGCTCACAGGTTCACCCCGACTTGCAAGACAACGATACCGGCGCAGCTCTGCAAAAACTATACTGCCCATATTCACCCTCGAAATCGCGCAATATACCACAATCGTGCAGTGCACTGACGCGTGCCTGCAAGCATTGGTATGAACGTCTCACGAACTGGTTGTGGCCGCTATGGAGCGTATCACGACCTCTCAGAACGCTTCTAAGAGCACGTTCTTGTATGCGCCCGTTTGTGCGACGTCTCATCACTCATCCTTATCCCTTAACATGGACACCAGATAGGAAAGGACAACAACATTGCTCATGAAAAGGTAGTGTCTCCTACTCCATCGACATTGGAGATCGCAAACATAAACAAAAAGAGGATAGCAGCAGTAAATTCTTATGCAAGACAACGCAGCGTGTTAATACTTTAGCAATCTTAATCTATTAATGTAACGATTATTGTTCCCCGAACAAAGGTTCATATATTTGCCTATTCTACTATGTACATTTCTTACACTACTACTATTCTACGAACTCCTTTATGTGAGATATGTGGTGGAGTCCTATGGACTTCTTTCCTTTCAGCGTCTCCAATTCATAAGCATTGTGGTGAGCTGCTCTCCTTATACGGTACGGGCCGTTGTAAACAGAATAGAATTTTTGGCATTTCATTTTTTGTTTGTTCGAAAGTCGGAAAGACTTAACGAGCACCTTTTGTCCAACTTGGAAGTGTCGTAGACGAGCTCCCCTGTCGGCACGTCTCTTCCTGACCTCTGCTGCAGCCCGTATCCTCTTGAGAGCCAAATCCACTATGGCTTGGTGCTGCGTTCGCGCCCTTGGTGGGAAGTTTACGACCTTGGTTATCAAGTCCTTAGGAATCCAGTTTTTTAGTACTGTAATGGGTGCCAATTTTGTTATCCCATGGGGTGCCTCATTGATCACCTCCTGGAAGTCTTTAAGGAAAACGTCCCATGTCGTGTGCTGTTTGTTACAGTACAACCGGCACAAGTTTCCGAGTTCTTTAATAACCCGTTCTGCAGCATTCGAGCTCGGATGGTGTGAAGATATAAAAATGGGATCAATTTTACATCGACGCAACGTCTCCTTCCATGTTTTTGACTTAAACTGTGGCCCGTTATCAGAAATGATTCTACTCACATGACCAACCTGTGGTAGGAAATCCCGGATGAGGGCTCGTGATACAGTTCGTCCTGTCGCCCTCTTCAGTGGCGTAAAGGTAACGTATTTGGACGTTAGTTCAACAAACACTAATACGTAAGTATATCCTCTTCTTGTTCTTGGCAAAGGTCCCATCAAATCTGTTGCTGCTAATTGTCTTAATTTGGTCGGTACGATTGGGTATAATGGTGCCTGCATGCTCACAGTGGTGTGCTTCGCCTTTTGGCAGTCTTTACACACCGACAGTACCCTCCGAATTCGACGCTCCATGTTTCGAAAGTAACACATGGTCCTTAGCTTGAGATTGCACTTGCGTGGTCCGAAGTGTCCATAGCTAAGGTGAGTATGCCATATAACCTTGTTTATTAGGTGTTCAGGGATGCATACCCCCCATTCAGTGTCATTGGTATAATTTCGGTGGAAAATTATGCCTTTACGCAAGAGGTAGAACTGCCTGATGGTGGCGTGTCTTCTGTCTATCCATTTCTGCTTCAATAACACTAGGGCAGGGTCCTTGTCTTGCTCCTTCTTGATGTCCTGCATACTACAGGTAATAAAATTCTCAAAGGCTACTTTCTGCATATAGTAAAGGCAGTAGTGATTTTCCTCTAGATCTTCTTCCATGTTGTGCTCAAATCCGATCGGTGACCGTGATAAGGCGTCTGCAATAATGTTCTGACTGCCGGGGATATATTCTATCGAAAAGTTGTACTGCTGTAGATATGATGCCCACCTAATGAGCCGCCTGTGATTAAGCTTTGCAGTCATCAAGAACTCGAGTGCCTTGTGGTCTGTGTAGACTTTCGTCTGGCGACCAAACAGAAGGTATCTGAATTTTTCAAACGCCCATACAATAGCCAGCGCCTCTAACTCGGTTACTGAGTAATTCCTCTCACTCTTGGCTAGTACTCTGCTAGCAAACGCAATTGTCTTCCACACCCTGTTTCCTTCATGTACATAGTCTTGGAACACCATGACACCCAGACCGGAGTATGAACTGTCCGTTACTATGCAAAGCTCTTCAGCTAAATTAGGGTGTGATAGGATGGGTGCTTGTAATAATGCGAATTTTAATGTTTTCCATTCGGATTCGGCCGCCTCATCCCATTCCCAAGGAATCTTCTTTCCTGTAAGTTGATGCAACCGAGGACTGCTCTGAGTTTTGACATGTATAAAGCGGTTGTAAAAATTTATGATCCCCAAGAACCCCCTTAACTGCTTCTTTGTCGTAGGAATGGGAAACTTTTCAATCGCTTCGATCTTTTCGGGATTTGGCGCAATGCCCTCACCCGTGATGATATGTCCTAGAAATTTCACAGAGGACGCCCCAAAATTCGATTTTTCGATATTGATAGTCACACCGTATTCCTTGAATGTCGCTAGGAGTTCACCGAGGACCGCATTGTGCTCTCCCCAAGATTTCTCCGCGATCAGCAAATCGTCCACATAGCTGGTGACATGACGTTTCAAATTATCGCTTAGTATGCCGTCCAGCCCCCGAATGAATGCGGCAGATGAAACGTTCAAACCAAATGGTAGACGACGAAACCGGTAACATCTTCCAAATGCTAAAAAGGCTGTGTACTGTCTGCAATTTGGATGGAGCTCGATCTGCCAGAAACTCGATTTTAGATCAACTGATGAGAAGATTGATATTCCATGGAAGTTTTGTAAGAGTTCCTCTAATCGTTCCGGTCTGTCTGTTTCGGGTTCTATTATGGTATTAATTTGTCGCGAGTCCAAGACTAAACGAATACTACCATCTGCCTTCTCGACTACTCTTAACGGGTTATTATAGGCTGAAGCCGTAGGTTCTATTATTCCTTCACTCAGCATTCGCGTAATTTCAGCTGCTACTTTCTGTCGATATGCCAAGGGGATTGGATAGGGTGGCACACGAAACTGGTTGTGCGGACGTACACGAAATTCATATTGGAAGTTCTTTATTGATCCTGTCTTGGGAAGGAAGACCTCCGCATGTTCTACTAGTAATTTATGAAGTTCTTTGCGGTGTTCGCCCCTTATATTCTTTATTGCTTCCACTTTTTCTCCTATTTTCTCCTTTATTTCTCCCATTATTCCGACTTCATTCTCATCCGTGTCCTCTCCCCTATCCGCAACGTCGTCCTGTTCTTCCTTTCTGTCTTTCAGACACGCATAGTTTATCCGAACACAGTTAGACGGTAGTTGAGCTGGGATCAGCTGATCGTCGAACTTAATGTGGACGGGATTCCCTTTCCTCAAAACCACTTCACCTCGTCCTAGATCAACTATCGCTTCATGTTCATTTAGGAAGTCCGTTCCTATTATCATGTCGATCGCCAGATTTGGCACGATCCAGAAGTTAGACTCTATTTTGTGTCCTTGGCAGGAGAATTCCAGTCTTGTTTGTTGGGTGACCTCCGTACATTTACCCGCTAATGCCCCTTTTATTTTGGTTTTCTTAACCGATAGGACAGGCCAGTCCATCTCCTGAGAGCACCTCTTGTATGCTGCCTCAGATATTGCTGTTATGTAGCTTCCACTATCTATTATCGCATTCAGACTCTTTTCAGCTATTGCTACTGTGATAAGAGGCTGCCGATCATGTCGAGGAGTTGCTTTATGTTCCTCGAGCAGGATTTCTGATAAATCTTCGTAATGTATCATCCGTAGTTGGCCAGGTCCGAGATTACGTGCGAAATTCCGGCGGCCTGTGTTCGCACTAGTCTGGCGTCAATCCCTAGTTAGGCTCCCCCTCCTCTGAAGTGCATTAGGATTTGCGGGTCTGGTTTCAATCTCCTGGTTCCACCGTTGTCCTTGGTTTCGCTCTCTCCAATTACGGTCGCTTTGCCGTTCGTTATTCCTTCTATCCCAGATTCCTTGTCTAGATTGACCCTGCTCCCTGACGTTCTGGTTTCCGTGTCTTTGGTTTCCATAACCTTGAATAGCGTAACCTTGACTTCCGTAACCCTGGTTTCCTAACTGACCAGTGCGATTATGCAATCTGCTGTCGTCTTCTGTTCCTGGCCGGTGGTATTTGTTACTTTGCCCCTTCTTCCTGTCCTTTGCGTCTTGTTTATCAAAGACTACTTCGAGTTCGCGCAATAGAATCTTGAATGCTTCTATGTCAGCTCCACACTTGCCGACAAGTGTCTGTTGGTACCTAACTGGCAATTTGGAAAAGCAAAATTTAATGATTTCTCCGTTACTATATGGACTATCTAAAAATTGATTCTTCTTGAGTAAATCATCAAGAAATTTGGTTGCGCTCCTATGCCCGGACACTTCCAGTTCAGGACAAAATATTATTTCCTCTTTAATCCTATCTTGCGTTTCCTTAGACCAGTAGGTCCGCAGGAATGCACCAACAAATTCCTGATAAGTCCGACACGTCACTGCCACACCCCGCATCTTTTCCGCGGCTTGGCCTTCGATGTGTCCACACATGAATTCTAATTTTGCCTGGGTTGGCCATGATGCCGGTAATGAATTTGTAAACTGCATCACCCAGCTCTTCGGATGCATCGACCCTCCATTTTCTTTGAACTTCTGGAATTTCAGTATCGACAGGAAGTGATTGTGATCAAAATCCTGTCTGATCCTCGCACTGGTGTTGTCACTCGTTTCCGATACTTGCACGTCTGCTGAGTGTCCTGTTCTATCTTGCTGATAACTGTGATGTGCAACCTCTGTATCACAGTGGAAGTGGCACTCAGAATTCACTCTCCTAAGTGGGCTATAATTATTGGAGCTATTACTTGCTGTTTCTGCGTGTGCATTGTTAGTTCCGCACTCTGTCACTGGGCTAGAGCACGGCGGGCTTTTCCTCGGAGACACAATTCTGTGTACTCCATCATGGGTATCCGAACGCGCAGTGCTCGTGTGCCCGTTTTGCTCTAGTTTTGCTATCCGACTCTCTACTTCTTCCATTCGTTTCGTGGAGTTCGCAACCGCGATATTACCTTGAGTTTTTAAGAATGCTAGGGATTTTGAGTGGGATTGTGTTGTACGTCGCAAGCGCCCTGCGAGTTTAGAAGTTGCTTCCGCGACTTTCATTGCCCCTGTTGCTGCAGTTTTGGCAAGGCCTGCTACTTTTTGTGCTACCGTTGACATTTGTTTTGCTTCTCCACATTCTTTCTTTATTGTTAATAATTCCCCACGAATTTCCCCTATATGCGAAATTATTGCCTCCGTGTCCTTCTTACGCTGTTCGTCAGCTTCTTCCTTCTCCTTTTTACGTTGTTTCTCCTCTTCTTCCTTCTCCCTCTTACGCTGTTCGTCAGCTTCTTCCTGCTTCTTACGCTGTTCGTCAGCTTCTTCTTTCATTGATCGTAGGAAGCTCAGTATTGGGTTTACGTCATCTTCTTGATCCTCTTCAAACATGGGCGATGTAACTCTGGACACCTGGGCGCTAGAGCTCTGACGTGACCGAGCTGGCCTCTGTCTGCACTCGTTCGTTTGACTATAAACTTCTGCTGCCGTCTCGACCTGTGTGCCTGTCTCTGTTTCATCCTCTACTTCACTATCATAATCACGGCCGCAACGCTGCTCTGAGATCGCGTCCAAATCACCTTCCTCATCAATGCCCCTGGCGTCCTGTCCTGCTAAAAATGTGCCCATCTCATCTCCGAACCTATTCCCGTCAGTAAACTGCCCCTTATCCATTATGCTATCCTCTTTTGTTTTAGCTTCGCCCGATAATAGTCGTGCCTTACTTCTCGTTATCATTCCTAAAAACAAATTCATCTAAAATGCACAATAAAATTAATCTACTCCATATATTTTTTACACATAAACATAAAATTTCAACAACGCTGTTCCAACGCTGTAATCACAAACACAATTTGATGTGGTACAGAAACCGCACACAAATCCGACAAAGTGCGATGCGGTACAGACACCACATCAGCGAAACACAAAAAAAAACAATGAACAAAAAATATATACACTGAAAACAAAAACTGTAGTCATGCGCCGCTACTTAAAACTAAACGCGGAACTACCAAAAAAAACTTGGGTATTAATCATTAAAAAAAATAGAGAGAAAAAAAATTGAATGTTCCTACTAAGAATCCTGTTTGTTTATCAGAGATTCACAGGAAAGATCCGAGGCCAAGGGTCGCCATATTATGCGAGGTGCCGGGGCTAGTAGTGTATTTATCACTAAATTCTACTAGAATCCACATGTGTAAATCATGCTCTAAGCCCCCCCTATTCTAACTCCGACTTTTGCTGTTGCACAAGGATAAAACAAATACGCGAACTGACTCTAATCAACCCTGCTAGTGGAGTAGAAGAGAGTTTGGCACCTGCAATAATTTAATTTGATAAATAAGTTAAATAAACAAAGGTTTCATTAGCATAGTGAGGAATGATAGGGTTGCTCTATTGATTAACAGAAAGAAAGTTCTGTCCAAAATAACAATATGATTTATTAAGATTAAACGCAGAATAGTAAAAGAGACACAGGAAATATAAAACATCAAATTGGCTAAAATTGGAGATTCATACAAACACAGTAAAGGTGAAGTTGTCCCTAACTTAGATCGTGAGGTTTAAGACGAAGTGGTATGTGGAGCCAATTCCTTTCCACTCAAATCTCAAGAGAGACACACAGCTAACCCAATAGTAATTGCTGCTACTCGAAACTGAACAAAGTTAGAAAAGGATGAACAGGCGCGCTCTGCTGAGCTCTGATTATCACCTAGGAAAATCCCTATCTGCCGGTGCTGCGGACGTACATTACCAACAGTCTTCTTATCTCCCAGAACACGATCTGGCGTACCGCAGGCGAGGTCTGGTTGCTCCGACGTCCTCGACCGAAAGGCGACTGCCGACTACTCAGAGCACCCGTACAGGCCGAACACCGAACATTCCCGCCCCCACGACAGTGGCCGTGGTTATGTTCCAATCAGCAACTCGAAAACCGGCGGAAATTCCACTCCATTGCCGGAGCACTACCATTCCACCAATGGAGATTCTTGGCGCCAATTTCTGTGCTGATTTTGCAGAAAGTGCGGGAATTTTCCCGCCACAACTGCGTGGGTACACAAGTCATTCCCACGCCTCGCTGGTAGCCCGCCAGAAAGTGTTTTCGCAAAGTTTCTCTGAAGTAACGGAACCTCTAGCCCAGCCGCTACTTCACACCCCAGCGGGCGTGTCTCTTGACAATGTCGGCGTCTGAAAAGCATTCACTCGACTGCCTCACACACGTCGGCTTAACTCTCTCCAGTTCCACAGAGCCCGCCTGTCACCGGCCCACCCGGGTGACGAGAGACGCTGCGTGGGAAGTACGCGTGTTAAGGAAAAGCAACCCTCCACCGCATGCAACTAGAGAGGAGAATCGTAAGATAGAAATATGAGAGGGGGCTCATGCCACCTCTCAAGATCACCGAAGTGCTTTCGTCTGCCTTTTCGTTTCGCAGTTGTTTATTATTCTGCTGGCTATTAATACTTGTGAAATAATGAAATGATAGCACGCTGTTGGCCGGCCGCGGTGGCCGTGCGGTTCTGGCGCTGCAGTCCGGAACCGCGAGGCTGCTACGGTCGCAGGTTCGAATCCTGCCTCGGGCATGGGTGTGTGTGATGTCCTTAGGTTAGTTAGGTTTAATTAGTTCTAAGTTCGAGGGGACTTATGACCTAAGATGTTGAGTCCCATAGTGCTCAGAGCCATTTGAACCATTTGAGCACGCTGTTGAGAGATGCTTTAATTTGAAATTCAAGTAAACGCGCTGTCTAATCTTTCAAATATTAATAATAGAAGATTACCATTTTGGCGCGCAACTTCCGAACACAGCAGCCAATCGCAGAGAAGGACCACAATGTAGGCGGTCTTTCTCACGATACTCGTGTCGAACAAACCATCTGTCATCGGTACCCCACGCCACATTGCGTCATCTTGCCACAGCTGCCTACTCAAGTAGTCTAAAAAGAGCTTCTCGTAGCCAAATATGATTCTGCTGCAAAGCCAGAAATATTACAGCTACCATGACAAATCTTTTGCCCGGTGAACTTGTTACTTCTACCTGTTTTTTCTATGAAATGTTGGGACGTACCTTTTATCATTATTGCGAAACTCACCTTACCCTTTTCTCACAAGATATGCTGCAAATCATGGACGAAGGGCAACTGGCAGACTCCATTCTTCTACATTTCCGCAGAGCGTTTGACGCTATGTACCACTGTAAACTGTTAACGAAGGTACGACCACACAGAATAGTTTCCTAGATTTTTGAGTCGCCCGAAGGTTTCTTGAGGAACAGAACCCAGTACGTTGCCCTCGACGGCGAGTGTTCGTGTATGTATGTTCATGGTGTATGTATCTTTTTAGTGAACAAACTTACTTCTAGAAAAATGGTGTAAAATTTTGAGGAGATTATATCTTTTAACACCAATATAAATTTCGCTGGGCCAGTATCTGTATTTACGGACGAAATAGAATCGTAGGTTGCAGACCGTGGCCATATATTTAAGGTTCCTCGCTTGCCTTGGAGTTTGCGAAACTCTTCGTGATGATCAGGAGTTAATCTCAGGTACGTTGTAGCAAGTTGCAAATGTGTAAATGGCAGAATAATAATTGTATTTGGCCACTGCATCTCCACGCCACGATCCGTTAAGCTCGTATTGGTCGTTGGCTGTAATAATAAGACATTGAAACGTTTCTTATATCTATTAGGAGAACTTCTAAAATGAGAATTCATGAGGCTTAACTAATTTACATTAATATAACTACAAATGGTTCTAAAGGTACGCTTATATTGGATTTGTCTACACAAAAGGAAGACTAGTTACTGGTACGCAAGGAACGCAGCTATAGTGCGTCCTATCAGTACAAAAGCTAACAGACAAGATTTTATATATATATATATATATATATATATATATATAGAGAGAGAGAGAGAGAGAGAGAGAGAGAGAGAGAGAGAGAGAGAGAGAGAGGGATCAGTTTTGCGACGCTAAGTTTACATAAAATTACGTTCGTGTCCATGTAATGCTTCAGAGTATCATTCCAAAGCGATATGAAATGGAATGAGCACGTCAGGTTGGTAGTAGGAAAGGCAAATGATCGACTTCGTTTGACTGGGATAATTTAGGGAAAGTCTAGCTCTTCTAAAAAAAATTACATCCAGTTGCACCTGTTTACTACGTCCAAGCATTGGTCTCCCTCTTTAATTTGTATCTACGACATTCCCTACCCTTACCAAATGAACTGTTCCTTGATGCCTCATTATACGCCCTCTCAGTGGCTTCCTTGTTTTGGTCAAGTTGTGCCACAAGTTTCTTTAACGTCTGTTTTAGTTCCAGTACTTACTCACTAGTTATCTGATATACAAATCGAATCGTCAGCTTTCTTCTGTAGCATCACATTTATAATATTCTACTCACCTCTTATCCTTTCTAATTATTGCCATCGTTTCACTTCCATAAAAGGTAGCACTACAGAAAAATACTTTCAGAAAAGACTCCTTAACCCGCGAAATTTAGTTTGATGCTAAGGAATTTATGTTTTTTCAGAAAAATTGTCTATTGCTAATCCGTATTTTATATCCCCTTTTACTTCCGCCATATTATAGTAATTTCTTCTTTTCAATAGCTTCCATTATTTCCACTTTAAGTTGCATATTTTTTCTGACTACTGTATTTCTGATATCGTCTTGTCTTGAGACTTGAGCACTTCGTCTCCAATGATTCGTTTCCATGGAAAGCAATTGAACTTTTCTCTCTTATATTACAATTTTCTGAAGCTCATATGCGTTGGATTTCTACCATTGTTTTGTATAAAACAATTCTATTTGTGATCTCATTAGAGTCGAACTGTTTAATATCATGAAAAGAGAAGTAAAAATCTTCAAACAGTCAAAATCGTTATGTTGTAGCATTTATTTAGATTTCCATTTTCAGCAGACTAAGTTGCTAACTTCGAATCTTATGCAATACATGTCAATGACTCTCGACCATGTGCACATTATATCATGTCACATCACAAGAAAACAATTCAAGAACTTTAAAACCACGGTATTTCGGCAAGTTAGTACAAAACAAACGTTCCATAAAATACCATTCATATTATACCGACTGTACATACTCATTTTCGTACAGGAGATATTGCACGGACATGAGGATGCATAATCGGTGCAGTATGCACGGCATTTTATTTGAAGTTTGTTTTATACTTGACATGCCGATATAGAATGGTTTTCAAGTTCTTGAAATGTTTTTATATGATGTGACACAGTATAATGTGTACAAGGTCGAGAGTCATTGAAATGTATTGCGCTAAGATACGAAGATAGACACTTAGTTTGCGGAAACCGGTAATGTAAATAAATGCTAAAAAATAGCTATCTTGGCTATTTGAAGTTTTTTACTTCTCTTTTTATATTTTTGTTTATGTTTGCATTTTTTATTTGTCTTGTGGTCTACATATTGTACAAAAAGTACACGTGATATAGGACAGGTCGTTTTCGATTAAGAAAAAATCAGATTCAGAAGATTATTCTTTCGAAAAAATTACAGTGCAAAATGGAAACAGAAAAATTGTTTACTGATGAATATACTAACAAATAGAGTATAAAAACAATGAATATGAGCAACAAAGAAGTATTTAGGTAAATGGATTGCGCTCGAGAATTTACACAAATATTCATTGAAATACAGAAATAACGAACATAACCACTGGAAATACAACAGAAGGAGCATAATTTTTAAAAATACTTGAAACATGAAATTAACCATTGAGAATGCAAAGACAATGAAATTTACTGCTAGTAAAATGTGTACATACATAAAAAGTATTTAAAAAAATTGAGAAAAGTAACTGAAACATACTTTTACACACTAGAATTATAGGTTACCCTTTTGCCTACAAATGTTCCACCTTCAGTCACAGTATTTTCCAAAGGAGGAGAAAGTTTCGTGAGTTTTAACTCAGTTTAATTTAGTTGTTAATATTTAATTAACGCTTTTTAATTTTTCATTTACAGGAATTCTTACACTGAATAGAAGCAATGTTTTGTTAAAAATTAATCTACACTCCTGGAAATGGAAAAAAGAACACATTGACACCGGTTTGTCAGACCCACCATACTTGCTCCGGACACTGCGAGAGGGCTGTACAAGCAATGATCACACGCACGGCACAGCGGACACACCAGGAACCGCGGTGTTGGCCGTCGAATGGCGCTAGCTGCGCAGCATTTGTGCACCGCCGCCGTCAGTGTCAGCCAGTTTGCCGTGGCATACGGAGCTCCATCGCAGTCTTTAACACTGGTAGCATGCCGCGACAGCGTGGACGTGAACCGTATGTGCAGTTGACGGACTTTGAGCGAGGGCGTATAGTGGGCATGCGGGAGGCCGGGTGGACGTACCGCCGAATTGCTCAACACGTGGGGCGTGAGGTCTCCACAGTACATCGATGTTGTCGCCAGTGGTCGGCGGAAGGTGCACGTGCCCGTCGACCTGGGACCGGACCGCAGCGACGCACGGATGCACGCCAAGACCGTAGGATCCTACGTAGTGCCGTAGGGGACCGCACCGCCACTTCCCAGCAAATTAGGGACACTGTTGCTCCTGGGGTATCGGCGAGGACCATTCGCAACCGTCTCCATGAAGCTGGGCTACGGTCCCGCACACCGTTAGGCCGTCTTCCGCTCACGCCCCAACATCGTGCAGCCCGCCTCCAGTGGTGTCGCGACAGGCGTGAATGGAGGGACGAATGGAGACGTGTCGTCTTCAGCGATGAGAGTCGCTTCTGCCTTGGTGCCAATGATGGTCGTATGCGTGTTTGGCGCCGTGCAGGTGAGCGCCACAATCAGGACTGCATACGACCGAGGCACACAGGGCCAACACCCGGCATCATGGTGTGGGGAGCGATCTCCTACACTGGCCGTACACCACTGGTGATCGTCGATGGAACACTGAATAGTGCACGGTACATCCAAACCGTCATCGAACCCATCGTTCTACCATTCCTAGACCGGCAAGGGAACTTGCTGTTCCAACAGGACAATGCACGTCCGCATGTATCCCGTGCCACCCAACGTGCTCTGGAAGGTGTAAGTCAACTACCCTGGCCAGCAAGATCTCCGGATCTGTCCCCCATTGAGCATGTTTGGGACTGGATGAAGCGTCATCTCACGCGGTCTGCACGTCCAGCACGAACGCTGGTCCAACTGAGGCGCCAGGTGGAAATGGCATGGCAAGCCGTTCCACAGGACTACATCCAGCATCTCTACGATCGTCTCCATGGGAGAATAGCAGCCTGCATTGCTGCGAAAGGTGGATATACACTGTACTAGTGCCGACATTGTGCATGCTCTGTTGCCTGTGTCTATGTGCCTGTGGTTCTGTCAGTGTGATCATGTAATGTATCTGACCCCAGGAATGTGTCAATAAAGTTTCCCCTTCCTGGGACAATGAATTCACGGTGTTCTTATTTCAATTTCCAGGAGTGTATATTGCCTCCACAGGTGAGGAAGGTCAATATTATGTCCAATAACACTTTTCCTTGTCCTACCGTCTTTCAGTTCTCAGGTGTAGCTACACTTAGATACTTAAAAGAAGATACTTACTACTAAATGTCCCACTATCATACACTCAATTTTCTTTGTGTTCGTTTTTAAACACCACTTTTGATATATTTCAGCTTGCTTAGCATATAGCAAGAATGGTCATTATCTTCTATAGTTACCACTTGGTCATCGGCGAACAGGTGAGAGTACAGTTTGTAATTTTTCACAGACATTCACATTGCATTAACATTTAGTTCTCTACGTCTTTAACATATCGTCTGATAAATTTTAAACAATAGAGGAGCCAGTGGCCGACCCTGTCGAAGTCCTTTTGCTGATTTGGAATTCCTCTGATGACGCATTACCTGCTTTCACTGAGGATGTACAATTACAATACGCACAACAGAGTCTTTAACTCATGAAATGCGTAAGGCAAACGTTTGAAGTTGTCTGAAAATCACTAGAAAACTTGCGCGGTTGTTCTCGTCACCTCTCCTCAGCGCCTTTAACAGTCAACGTGCGCCTCCACTATGTGACATCGAGGAAGCATACGCGTGCATCGGTCCACGTCCTTCAGGTGACGCATACGACGTCGCTATGCGGCGTTGCATCACCGTCGCCGAAAGAACTGTTAATCGGCGAACCCAGGTCTGCTCTGCTGTCTTAGTGAAACACTTCATTCTACCACCAGACAACTGTTAGCAGCCTCATCTTACACATATTCCTGACTATGTTTGACACATATTCCTTTCCTCTCCAATTCTGCACTGAACTCCTCATTCCTTACCTTATCAGCCCGCCTAATTTTCGACATTCTTCTGTTGCGCCACATCACAGATACATCTAATCTCTTCCGTTTCGGTTTCAGAAAGATCCATGTTCCATTGCCATACAATGCTGTGCTCCAAAAGTACATTCTCAGACATTTCTTCCTCAAATTAAGGTCTATCTCTGATACAAATAGACTTCTCTTGGACAGGAATGCCCTTTTTCCCGAGTGCTAGTCTGCTTTTTTATGCCCTCCTTGCTCCGTCCGTCATGGGTTATTTTCTTGACATGGTAGCAGAATTTCTTAACTTTGTCCACTTCGTGATCATCAGTCCTAAAGTAAAGTTTCTCGCTTGTCTCATATTTTTTGCTTCTTATTACTTTCTTCGATTTACTCTCAATAAGTATTCTGTACTCATTACACTGTTCATTCCGTTCAGAAGGCTGTAATTCTACTTCATTTTCAATGAGAATAGCAATGTCACCAACAAATCTTATCACTGATATCCTTTCACCCTTTTGAATCTTATCACTGGTATCCTTTCACCCTTTTGAATCTGTCTTTTATTTCCGTCATTGCTTTTTCGATATATAGATTTAACAGCAGCGTCGAAAGACTACCTCCCTCTCTCACACCTTTTTTAATCCGAGCACTTCATTCTTAGTCTTCCACTCTTATTGTTCCCTCTTGGTTCTTGTACATATTGTATTTTACCAGTCTGTCCTTATAGCCTACCCGGATTTTTCTCAGAAGTGGGAACATCTTTCAACGTTTGACATTGTCGAACGCTTTTTGCAGGTCGAAAAACACTATGAATGTGTCTTGATTTTTCTTTAGTCTTGCTTCCATTATCAACCGCAACGTGAGAGCTGCCTCTCTGGCGACTTTACCTTCCCTAAAGTCAAACTGACGTCATCTAACACGCCTACTATTGTCTTTTCCATTCTTCTGTAAATTTTTCTTGTCAGCAGCTTGGATGCATGTGCTGTAAAGCCGACTGTGCGATAATTGTCGCACCTGTCGGCTCTTTCAATCTTCTGAATTGTGTGCATGATGTTTTACCGACAGTCAGACGGTATATCGCCAAACTGATACATTCTACACACCACCGTGTTTTGTTGCCACTTCTATCATTTATTTTAGAAATTCTAATGGAATTTTATCCATCCCTTCTGCCTCATTTGATCTTAAGTCTTCCAAAGCTGTTTTAAATTCTGTTTTTAATACTAGATTCCTTATCTATTCTATATCGACTTTCTTGTCTTGTTCTATCACGTCATCAAACAAGTCTTCCCCCTCCTCAAAGAGGCCTTCAATATATTCTTTCGACCTATCCGCTCTCTCCTCTGCATTTAACAGTGAAATTCCCATTGTCACCACCCTTACTTTCTTTCAGTTTCGCGGAAGGCTCTTTTGACTTTTCTATGTACTGTGTCAAACCTTCCGACAATCATTGCGTTTTCAATTTCTTCATGTTTTTCATGTCGCCATTTGGCCTCAGTTTCCCTGCACTTCCTGTTTATTTCATTCCTCAGTGACTTGTATTTCTGTATTCCTGAATTTCCCCGAGTGTTTTTGTACTTCCTTCTTTTGTCGATCAACTGAAGTATTTCTTCTGTTACCCGTGGTTTCTTTACTGTTACCTCCTTTGTTTCCAATGTTTTTCTTTCGATATTTTGTCATTGTCCTTTTTAGAGATGCCCGTTCCTCTTATAGTGAACTTGCTACTGAGCTGTTCCTTATCGCAATATCTATATCCTTAAAGAACTTCAAGAGCATCTCTTCATTCCTTAGTATGTTCCTTATCCCACTTCTTTGAGCACAGATTCTTCATGACTAGTCTCTTAAACTTCAGCATACTCTTCATCACTACTAAATTGTAGGCTGAGCCTGTATCTGCTTCTGGGTACACCTTACAATCCAATATCTAATTTCCTTATCGTACTGTCGTAACAGTATCGGCGCCTAACGGCAAGTCATGTCACTAACGTTACTAACAACGCAAATCCTG